>NC_091300.1:62247753-62440253 GCF_038502225.1 Cherax quadricarinatus | reverse complement strand
TGTTGTGGCTGTGGGGTTGTTGTGGCTGTGGGGTTGTTGTGGCTGTGGGGTTGTGGTGGCTGTGTGGTTGTTATGGCTGTGGGGTTGTGGTGGCTGTGTGGTTGTTGTGGCTTTGGGGTTGTGGTGGTTGTGTGGTTGTTCCGGCTGTGGGGTTGTTGTGGCTCTGAAGTTGTGGTGACTGTGGGTTGTTGTGGCTGTGTGGTTGTTGTGGCTGTGGGGTTGTTGTGGCTGTGTGGTTGTTGTGGCTTTGGGGTTGTGGTGGCTGTGTGGACGTTGTGGCTGTGGGGTTTTGGTGGCTGTGTGGTTGTTGTGGCTGTGGGGTTGTGGTGGCTGTGTGGTTGTTGTGGCTGTGGGGTTGTTGTGGTTGTGTGGTTGTTCCGGCTGTGGGGTTGTTGTGGCTCTGAAGTTGTGGTGACTGTGGGGTTGTTGTGGCTGTGTGGTTGTTGTGGCTGTGGGGTTGTGGTGGCTGTGTGGTTGTTGTGGCTGTGGGGTTGTGGTGGCTGTGTGGTTGTTGTGGCTGTGAAGTTGTGGTGACTGTGTGGTTGTTGTGGCTGTGGGGTTGTTGTGGCTGTGGGGTTGTTGTGGCTGTGGGGTTGTGGTGGCTGTGTGGTTGTTGTGGCTGTGGTGTTGTGGTGGCTGTGTGGTTGTTGTGGCTGTGGGGTTGTAGTGGCTGTGTGGTTGTTGTGGCTGTGGGGTTGTGGTGACTGTGTGGTTGTTGTGGCTGTGAAGTTGTGGTGACTGTGTGGTTGTTGTGGCTGTGGGGTTGTTGTGGCTGTGGGGTTGTTGTGGCTGTGAGGTTGTGGTGGCTGTGTGGTTGTTGTGTCTGTGGGGTTGTGGTGGTTGTGTGGTTGTTGTGGCTGTGGGGTTGTGGTGACTGTGTGGTTGTGGTGGCTGTGAAGTTGTGGTGACTGTGTGGTTATTGTGGCTGTGGGGTTGTTGTGGCTGTGGGGTTGTTGTGGCTGTGGGGTTGTGGTGGCTGTGTGGTTGTTATGGCTGTGGGTTTGTGGTGGTTGTGTGGTTGTTGTGGCTGTGGGGTTGTTGTGGCTGTGGGGTTGTGGTGGATGTGTGGTTGTTGTGGCTGTGGGGTTGTGGTGGTTGTGTGGTTGTTGTGGCTGAGGGGTTGTGGTGACTGTGTGGTTGTGGTGGCTGTGAAGTTGTGGTGACTGTGTGGTTGTTGTGGCTGTGGGGTTGTGGTGGCTGTGGGGTTGTGGTGGCCGTGTGGTTGTTATGGCTGTGGGGTTGTGGTGGTTGTGTGGTTGTTGTGGCTGTGGGGTTGTGGTGGCTGTGTGGTTGTTGTGGCTGTGGGGTTGTGGTGGTTGTGTGGTTGTTGTGGCTGTGAAGTTATGGTGACTGTGGGTTGTTGTGGCTGTGTGGTTGTTGTGGCTGTGGGGTTGTGGTGGCTGTGTGGTTGTTGTGGCTGTGGGGTTGTTGTGGCTGTGTTGTTGTTGTGGCTGTGGGGTTGTGGTGGCTGTGTGGTTGTTGTGGCTGTGGGGTTGTGGTGGCTGTGTGGTTTTTGTGGCTGTGGGGTTGTGGTGGCTGTGTGGTTGTTGTGGCTGTGGGGTTGTGGTGGCTGTGTGGTTGTTGTGGCTGTGGGGTTGTGGTGGTTGTGTGGTTGTTCCGGCTGTGGGGTTGTGGTGGCTCTGAAGTTGTGGTGACTGTGGGGTTGTTGTGGCTGTGTTGTTGTTGTGGCTGTGGGGTTGTGGTGGCTGTGTGGTTGTTGTGGCTGTGGGGTTGTGGTGGCTGTGTGGTTTTTGTGGCTGTGGGGTTGTGGTGGCTGTGTGGTTTTTGTGGCTGTTTAGTTGTGGCGGCTGTGTGGTTGTTGTGGCTGTGGGGTTGTGGTGGCTGTGTGGTTGTTGTGGCTGTGGTGTTGTGGTGGCTGTGTGGTTGTTGTGACTGTGGGGTTGTGGTGGCTGTGTGGTTGTTGTGGCTGTGGGGTTGTGATGGCTGTGTGGTTGTTGTGGCTGCGGGGTTGTGGTGACTGTGGGGTTGTGGTGGCTGTGTGGCTGTGATGGCTGTGGGGTTGTGGTGGCTGTGGAGTTGTGGTGGCTGTGTGGTTATTGTGGCTGTGAGGTTGTGGTGGCTGTGAGGTTGTGGTGGCTGTGTGGTTGTGGTGGCTGTGAGGTTGTGGTGGCTGTGTGGTTGTGGTGGCTGTGATGTTGTGGTGGCTGTGAGGTTGTGGTGGCTGTGTGGTTGTGGTGGCTGTGAGGTTGTGGTGGCTGTGAGGTTGTGTGGTGGCTGTGAGGTTGTGGTGGCTGTGTGTGGTTGTGAGGTTGTGGTGGCTGTTGCGGTTGTGGTGGCTGGTGATTCTGAGTTGTGGTGGCTGTGGTGGTTGTGTGGTGGCTGTGTGGTTGTGTTGGCTGTGTGGTTGTGGTGGCTGTGATGTTGTGGTGGCTGTGAGGTTGTGGTGGCTGTGTGGTTGTGGTGGCTGTGAGGTTGTGGTGGCTGTGGCGTTATGGTGGCTCTGAGTTTGTGGCGTTATGGTGATTCTGAGTTTGTGGTGGCTGTGAGGTTGTGGTGGCTGTGAGGTTGTGGTGGCTGTGAGGTTGTGGTGGCTGTGAGGTTGTGGTGGCTGTGAGGTTGTGGTGGCTGTGAGGTTGTGGTGGCTGTGAGGTTGTGGTGGCTGTGAGGTTGTGGTGGCTATGAGGTTGTGATATCTGTAAGGTTGTGATGGCCTTGGCGTTATGGTGGTTCTGAGTTTGTGGCGTTAAGAGGTAAGATAAGATTTCGTTCGGATTTTTAACCCCGGAGGGTTAGCCACCCAGGATAACCCAAGAAAGTCAGTGCGTCATCGAGGACTGTCTAACTTATTTCCATTGTGGTCCTTAATCTTGTCCCCCAGGATGCGACCCACACCAGTCGACTAACACTCAGGTACCTATTTGCTGCTAGGTGAACAGGACAACAGGTGTAAGGAAACATGTCGAAATGTTTCCACCCGCCAGGAATCGAACCCGGGCCCTCCGTGTGTGAAGCGGGAGCTTTAGCCACCAGGCCATCGGATTATGGTGGCTCTGAGTTTGTGGTGGCTGTGAGGTTGAGATGGCTGTGAGGTTGTGGTGGCTGTGAGGTTGTGGTAGCTGTGAGGTTGAGATGGCTGTGGCGTTATGATGGCTCTGAGTTTGTGGCGTTATTGTGGCTCTGAGTTTGTGGTGGCTGTGACGTTGTGGTGGCTGTGGGGTTGTGGTGGCTGTGGGGTTTGGGTGGCTGTGAGGTTGTGGTGGCTGTGGGGTTTTAGTGGCTGTGAGGTTGTGGTGGCTGTGGGGTTGTGGTGATGTGAGGTTGTAGTGACTTTGGGGTTTTAGTGGCTTTGATGTTGTGGTGGCTGTGAGGTTGTGGTGACTGTGGGGTTGTGGTGACTGTGTTAGATGGTTGACCACTCTGGTGACTGTGTTAGATAGTTGACCACTGTGGTGACTGTGTTAGATAGTTGACCACTGTGGTGACTGTGTTAGATAGTTGACCACTGTGGTGACTGTGTTAGATAGTTGACCACTGTGGTGACTGTGTTAGATAGTTGACCACTGTGGTGACTGTGTTAGTTGACCACTATGCTGACTATGTTAGATAGTTGACCACTGTGGTGACTGTGTTAGATAGTTGACCACTGTAGTGACTGTGTTAGATAGTTGACCACTGTGGTGACTGTGTTAGATAGTTGACCACTGTGGTGACTGTGTTAGATAGTTGACCACTGTGGTGACTGTGTTAGATAGTTGACCACTGTGGTGACTGTGTTAGTTGACCACTGTGGTGACTGTGTTAGATAGTTGACCACTGTGGTGACTGTGTTAGATATTTGACCACTGTGGTGACTGTGTTAGATAGTTGACCACTTTGGTGACTGTGTTAGATATTTGACCACTGTGGTGACTGTGTTAGATAGTTGACCACTGTGGTGACTGTGTTAGATAGTTGACCACTGTGGTGACTGTGTTAGATATTTGACCACTGTGGTGACTGTGTTAGATAGTTGACCACTGTGGTGACTGTGTTAGATAGTTGACCACTGTGGTGACTGTGTTAGATGGTTGACCACTGTGGTGACTGTGTTAGATGGTTGACCACTGTGGTGACTGTGTTAGATGGTTGACCACTGTGGTGACAGATGATTCACCACTGTGCTAACTCTGTAAGAGGCTACTACTCGGTAATGAATGCCTGGAGAAGCTCTGGAGAAGGAAGTATAATCCTGTATTTTCAATTATTCTTCTCAGTGTTGTATCTGGCTTCCTTAAGTTAAATTTGACACCGTCCGGAACACACACTGTGCTCTGCCGCAGTTAAGGAAAGTAGGAGACTGGTCACATCATGAATTATTATGCTGTACTTTAATGCAGATTGGACATTCCTATCATGATCCGCAATATTTTTCTGGGTGGCCAAAGCGCCAGCATTGTCTGCATTGTTGGAATGTTGTTTAAGGTCCATTATTTCTAAGAGACGTCCCGTGATGTAGACCCAGGACTGGAGGCCCCGGGAGTCGATGCTCAACTTGGCTACATTGCTGGGATATCATCTCTGTCTGCCAGATGGACGAACATTAGTTTCAACTGCGATTATAGGAATGTCTGGCTTCAGTAGCTTGTAAATCCGAGCATCGTTATTTCTTATGTGTTCTTCATTAATTTAATAGTTTTGTGAACTATATTACTCTCAATTCTTGTTGTTTTATTGTGAGTAAGATGACGGTCTCACAGGTTAAATTCAAGAAGCGATATCTCTGTATCATGTCTTGGACGTTGCTAATAATTATCAGCATTATCCTTTCGTAAGGCCTTGTGGCCTTGTCTGCCACAGTATGAATCCATCTCCACAGTAAAACATTTTGACCAGTGAATGTTACGAATATCTTGCTAGTATGATGGTCTGTAAGGGAAGCCTTTGTGTTCGTTGCTTGTAGGTAGAGCTGTTTTGTCCAGTTTCGCTTTCTAAGTACTTTTCGAGTTTCTTAGAATATTAGCGAGAAGGTACGTGAGAATATGAGAGAGATGGTACGTGAGAATATGAGAGGGAAGGTACTTGAGTTGCAATATCAGCATTGATTATTATGTATCAAGGTCTTCTGGGAGACGACGCTGAGCCAGTCTGTCTTTTGAAGTGTTCATTTGTTGCCTGAACCAGTACCACGTTCAGACAACAAGTGATTGCCCCAAAGAATAAAAAGACACAGTAGAGTGACCACCTCTCGTTCTACTCCCGCTCTGCCTTTCTCTCCTATATTTACAGGGTCACTTCCCTTCGCGTTTCTGTGTGGTTAGTTAACAGTTCCAGCCAGACCAAAACGTCGTTATGAGTTTCATTCTCTTATGTGAAGGTTATTGGTGTATTTATGTCCCATAGTGATTCTGGGTTCTGAGGAGAACCACTGCCGTGCAGGGTTGGTAGAGGTTATTGCTGACACATGCGATCCTGGAGAAGAACCCACTGTTTCATGTATCATGAGCTAAAAATAGGGAAGGGATGGTAGCTGGTCCTAGAATTTAAGAAAATAAACCGTATACTCGCCCTGAACCAGTCACCTCCCGCTACGACACATAATACTGCTCTTCCTTGGAATCCACCTCAGCGTACTACAATGACGCCTCCAGAACTGACTGAGTAATACTTGGCAAAACTGACTGTTTAGACAAGAACTCTAACTGAACAATCATCCACCAGTTAACAATAACAACAACCGGGCGAACCAGAAAGATCGCCAGGAGTCCCACTTTTAGTTGCCGTTACTGCTTCTATTAACAACTTCCAGTTGTCCTTCAGGTACCAGAGAATCTGCAATATGATCACCCGATGTCTCACCTGGGGGTTACTTCCCACCCCCTGAGGTCTAGTTTCCATCTGTGGGCGTGAACACGACCACCACAACACTACCAACAGAAGCAATGATAGTGAGAAGAATGATAGGAGAAGAATGATAGTGACTCCTTTTTCCTTCTGTCTAAATGCTAAATTTCATGAAAAGGTTAAAAAGAAAGTCCCACTTATGACGACGGGAGAAGTGCCACACGATATTATGCTCCGAGTTAAGGAAAAGATTCTCCTGGAAGGGAATTCTGGAACGTAATAAATGTTCCTGGACTACCTTTGTTTACTTGTATTGTCTTCTTGCAAGATGTTTATCACCTGAGTGCCCTAATTGGAAATTCATTTCTATTGTGTATATTTAGTTTGTGCTGCCTTGTGCGGCTTTCTGGGCTGATAGATTGACCTGTGTGGGTAAGGTAGATTTTTCTGATAAGAGGAAAGTGGAGAAAGAATGGTTCCATTTTGAGTGGTTGTTACAGTAATGGTCTTGATTCAGCTTGGAGCTCAAGTCAAAATGGTAGGCCTTGGAGAGATAAATAATTCGTAATGGTGCAAGATAATACAATGAAATTTATGTTAATACAATGTAATTAAAAAATCCAAGCAGTTATAAACGATTAAAAACAACCAGAAGATAAAGTAAGCGAAGCAATATGGCAGAAAGATGTGTAAGGAATAAGAGCGAGAGAGTTCAACACCTGGGCAACCTTTCCACCCTATAAATCCTCGCAGGTCTCCGCCAATCAGGTTGCAGGTACGTCGAGGGCACGGCAGGGCAATTGCTTATCACCGCTTCTGATCTCCACTTTGGCTTCAGATCTCCCTCACACACCAAACATGACCCCGGGATTTGCATGCAGTATATATTAATAATGACAGCCCCATCCTTCTACGCTTTCATTGTACACAAGAGTGATCCTTCAAGCCCGCCAGAACGTTCCTTATCAAAGGTTCATTTCCAAAACACACGCCGGCGTAATCGGCGTAGTGGCAGACCGTGGTTGCGTAGTGATCCATTCATTGAACAAGTATTACAAGAATTCCTCCACGTCCTGGTGGACATCGGTGGCAGGATCAGCCGTGTCTCGTGTCCTGCGAGGCATCCGTCTCAGGAGCTGCACTCTGCATCCTTCGCGTGTCTGCGCTCCTCAGCATAATTTACTATTGTTTTCTGACGCTGCTGCTCATTTTCTGTCACTCCCTCACCTTCATGACCATTGATCGTAGCACTTGGCATTCCCAGACCCATGCTGTGGTAACACCAGCCCCATGCTGTGGCAACACCAGCCCCATGCTGTGGTAACACCAGCCCCATGCTGTGGTAACACCAGCCCCATGCTGTGGTAACACCAGCCCAATGCTGTGTTAACACCAGTCCCATGCTGTGGTAACACCAGCCCCATGCTGTGGCAACACCAGCCCCATGCTGTGGCAACACCAGCCCCATGCTGTGGCAACACCAGCCCCATGCTGTGGTAACACCAGCCCCATGCTGTGGCAACACCAGCCCCATGCTGTGGTAAAACCAGCCCCATGCTGTGGTAACACCAGCCCCATGCTGTGGTAACACCAGCCCCATGCTGTGGTAACACCAGCCCCATGCTGTGGTAACACCAGCCCCATGCTGTGGCAACACCAGCCCCATGCTGTGGTAACACCAGCCCCATGCTGTGGTAACACCAGCCCCATGCTGTGGTAACACCAGCCCCATGCTGTAGTAACACCAGCCCCATGCTGTGGTAACACCAGCCCCATGCTGTGGTAACACCAGCCCCATGCTGTGGTAACACCAGCCCCATGCTGTGGTAACACCAGCCCCATGCTGTGGTAACACCAGCCCCATGCTGTGGTAACACCAGCCCCATGCTGTGGTAACACCAGCCCCATGCTGTGGTAACACCAGCCCCATGCTGTGGTAACACCAGCCCCATGCTGTGTTAACACCAGTCCCATGCTGTGGTAACACCAGCCCCATGCTGTGGTAACACCAGCCCCATGCTGTGTTAACACCAGTCCCATGCTGTGGTAACACCAGCCCCATGTTGTAGTAACACCAGCCCCATGCTGTGGTAACACCAGCCCCATGCTGTGGTAACACCAGCCCCATGCTGTGGTAACACCAGCCCCATGCTGTGGTAACACCAGCCCCATGCTGTGGCAACACCAGCCCCATGCTGTGGCAACACCAGCCCCATGCTGTGGCAACACCAGCCCCATGCTGTGGTAACACCAGCCCCATGCTGTGGCAACACCAGCCCCATGCTGTGGTAACACCAGCCCCATGCTGTGTTAACACCAGTCCCATGCTGTGGTAACACCAGCCCCATGCTGTGGTAACACCAGCCCCATGCTGTGGTAACACCAGCCCCATGCTGTGGTAACACCAGTCCCATACTGTGGTAACACCAGCCCCATGCTGTGGTAACACCAGTCCCATGCTGTGGTAACACCAGTCCCATGCTGTGGTAACACCAGCCCCATGCTGTGGTAACACCAGCCCCATGCTGTGTTAACACCAGTCCCATGCTGTGGTAACACCAGCCCCATGCTGTGGTAACACCAGCCCCATGCTGTGGCAACACCAGTCCCATGCTGTGGTAACACCAGCCCCATGCTGTGGTAACACCAGCCCCATGCTGTGGTAACACCAGCCCCATGCTGTTGTAACACCAGCCCCATGCTGTGGTAACACCAGCCCCATGCTGTGGTAACACCAGCCCCATGCTGTGGTAACACCAGCCCCATGCTGTGGTAACACCAGCCCCATGCTGTGGTAACACCAGCCCCATGCTGTGGTAACACCAGCCCCATGCTGTGGTAACACCAGCCCCATGCTGTGGTAACACCAGCCCCATGCTGTGGTAACACCAGTTCCATACTGTGTTAACACCAGCCCCATGCTGTGTTAACACCAGCCCCATACTGTGTTAACACCAGCCCCATGCTGTGTTAACACCAGTCCCATGCTGTAGTAACACCAGCCCCATGCTGTGGTAACACCAGTCCCATACTGTGTTAACACCAGCCCCATGCTGTGGTAACACCAGTCCCATGCTGTGGTGCATGTGTGGTAACACCAGCCCCATGCTGTGGTAACACCAGCCCCATACTGTGTTAACACCAGTCCCATACTGTGTTAACACCAGCCCCATGCTGTGGTAACACCAGCCCCATGCTGTGTTAACACCAGTCCCATGCTGTGGTCCCATGCTGTGGTAACACCAGCCCCATGCTGTGGTAACACCAGCCCCATGCTGTGGTAATACCATTCCCATACTGTGGTAACACCAGCCCCATGCTGTGTTAACACCAGTCCCATGCTGTGGTAACACCAGGCCCATGTTGTAGTAGCACCAGCCCCATGCTGTGGTAACACCAGCCCCATGCTGTGGTAACACCAGCCCCATGCTGTGGTAACACCAGCCCCATGCTGTGGTAACACCAGTCCCATACTGTGTTAACACCAGCCCCATGCTGTGGTAACACCAGTCCCATGCTGTGGTAACACCAGCCCCATGCTGTGGTAACACCAGCCCCATGCTGTGGTAACACCAGCCCCATGCTGTGGTAACACCAGCCCCATGCTGTGGTAACACCAGCCCCATGCTGTGGTAACACCAGCCCCATGCTGTGGTAACACCAGCCCCATGCTGCGGTAACACCCCCATGCTGTGGTAACACCAGGCCCATGCTGTGGTAACACCAGCCCCATGCTGTGATAACACCCCCATGCTGTGGTAACACCAGCCCCTGTGGTAACACCAGCCCCATGCTGTGGTAACCAGCCCCATGCTGTGGTAACACCACCATGCTGTGGTAACACCAGCCCCATGCTGTGGTAACACCAGCCCCATGCTGTAACACCAGCCCCATGCTGTGGTAACACCAGCCCCATGCTGTGGTAACACCAGCCCCATGCTGTGGTAACACCAGCCCCATGCTGGGGCAACACCAGCCCCATGCTGTGGGAACACCAGCCCCATGCATAACACCAGTCCCATACTGTGGTAACACCAGCCCCATGCTGTGGTAACACCAGTCCCATACTGTGGTAACACCAGCCCCATGCTGTGGTAACACCAGCCCCATGCTGTGGTAACACCAGCCCCATGCTGTGGTAACACCAGCCCCATGCTCTGGTAACACCAGCCCCATGCTGTGGTAACACCAGCCCCATGCTGTGGTAACACCAGCCCCATGCTGTGGTAACACCAGCCCCATGCTGTGGTAACACCAGCCCCATGCTGTGGTAACACCAGCCCCATGCTGTGGTAACACCAGCCCCATGCTGTGGTAACACCACCAGCCCCATGCTGTGGTAACACCAGCCCCATGCTGTGGTAACACCAGCCCCATGCTGTGGTAACACCAGCCCCATGCTGTGGTAACACCAGCCCCATGCTGTGGTAACACCAGTCCCATGCTGTGGTAACACCAGCCCCATGCTGTGGTAACACCAGCCCCATGCTGTGGTAACACCAGCCCCATGCTGTGGTAACACCAGCCCCATGCTCTGGTAACACCAGCCCCATGCTGTGGTAACACCAGCACCATGCTGTGGTAACACCAGCCCCATGCTGTGGTACCAGCCCCATGCTGTGGCAACACCAGCCCCATGCTGTGTTAACACCAGCCCCATGCTGTGGTAACACCAGGTAACACCAGCCCCATGCTGTGGTAACACCAGCCCCATGCTGTGGTAACACCAGCCCCATGCTGTGGTAACACCAGCCCCATGCTGTGGTAACACACCAGCCCCATGCTGTGGCAACACCAGCCCCATGCTGTGGTAACACCAGCCCCATGCTGTGGTAACACCAGCCCCATGCTGTGGCAACACCAGCCCCATGCTGTGGTAACACCAGCCCCATGCTGTGGTAACACCAGCCCCATGCTGTGGCAACACCAGCCCCATGCTGTGGTAACACCAGCCCCATGCTGTGGTAACACCAGCTGTGGTAACACCACCCCCACGCTGTGGCAACACCAGCCCCCCGCTGTGGTAACACCAGCCCCATGCTGTGGTAACACCAGCCCCATGCTGTGGTAACACCAGCCCCATGCTGTGGTAACACCAGCCCCATGCTGTGGTAACACCAGCCCCATGCTGTGGTAACACCAGCCCCATGCTGTGGCAACACCAGCCCCATGCTGTGGTAACACCAGCCCCATGCTGTGTTAACACCAGTCCCATGCTGTGGTAACACCAGCCCCATGCTGTGGTAACACAAGCCCCATGCTGTGTTAACACCAGTCCCATGCTGTGGTAACACCAGTCCCATGCTGTGGTAACACCAGCCCCATGCTGTGGTAACACCAGCCCCATGCTGTGGTAACACCAGTCCCATGCTGTGGTAACACCAGCCCCATGCTGTGGTAACACCAGCCCCATGCTGTGTTAACACCAGTCCCATGCTGTGGTAACACCAGCCCCATGCTGTGGCAACACCAGCCCCATGCTGTGGCAACACCAGCCCCATGCTGTGGCAACACCAGCCCCATGCTGTGGCAACACCAGCCCCATGCTGTGGCAACACCAGCCCCATGCTGTTGTAACACCAGCCCCATGCTGTGGTAACACCAGCCCCATGCTGTGGTAACACCAGCCCCATGCTGTGGCAACACCAGCCCCATGCTGTGGCAACACCAGCCCCATGCTGTGGTAACACCAGCCCCATGCTGTGGCAACACCAGCCCCATGCTGTGGCAACACCAGCCCCATGCTGTGGCAACACCAGCCCCATGCTGTGGTAACACCAGCCCCATTCTGTGTTAACACCAGTCCCATACTGTGGTAACACCAGCCCCATGTTGTGGTAACACCAGTCCCATACTGTGGTAACACCAGCCCGATGCTGTGGTAACACCAGCCCCATGCTGTGGTAACACCAGCCCCATGCTGTGGTAACACCAGCCCCATGCTGTGGTAACACCAGCCCCATGCTGTGGTAACACCAGCCCCATGCTGTGGTAACACCAGCCCCATGCTGTGGTAACACCAGCCCCATGCTGTGTTAACACCAGTCCCATGCTGTGTTAACACCAGTCCCATGCTGTGGTAACACCAGCCCCATGCTGTGTTAACACCAGTCCCATGCTGTGTTAACACCAGTCCCATGCTGTGGTCACACCAGCCCCATGCTGTGGTAACACCAGCCCCATGCTGTGGTAACACCAGCCCCATGCTGTGTTAACACCAGTCCCATGCTGTGGTAACACCAGCCCCATGCTGTGTTAACACCAGTCCCATGCTGTGGTAACACCAGCCCCATGCTGTGTTAACACCAGTCCCATGCTGTGGTAACACCAGGTCCATGTTGTAGTAACACCAGCCCCATGCTGTGGTAACACCAGCCCCATGCTGTGGTAACACCAGCCCCATGCTGTGGTAACACCAGCCCCATGCTGTGTTAACACCAGTCTCATGCTGTGGTAACACCAGCCCCATGCTGTGGTAACACCAGTCCCATACTGTGGTAACACCATCCCCATGCTGCGGTAACACCAGCCCCATGCTGTGGTAACACCAGCCCCATGCTGTGGTAACACCAGCCCCATGCTGTGGTAACACCAGCCCCATGCTGTGGTAACACCAGCCCCATGCTGTGGTAACACCAGCCCCATGCTGTGGTAACACCAGCCCCATGCTGTGGTAACACCAGCCCCATGCTGTGGTAACACCAGCTCCATGCTGTGGTAACACCAGCCCCATGCTGTGGTAACACCAGCCCCATGCTGTGATAACACCAGTCCCATGCTGTGGTAACACCAGCCCCATGTTGTGGTAACACCAGCCCCATGCTGTGGTAACACAAGCCCCATGCTGTGGTAACACCAGCCCCATGCTGCGGTAACACCAGCCCCATGCTGTGGTAACACCAGCCCCATGCTGTGGTAACACCAGCCCCATACTGTGGCAACACCAGCCCCATGCTGTGGTAACACCAGCCCCATGTTGTGGCAACACCAGCCCCATGCTGTGGTAACACCAGCCCCATGCTGTGGTAACACCAGCCCCATGCTGTGGTAACACCAGCTCGATGCTGTGGTAACACCAGCCCCATGCTGTGGTAACACCAGCCCCATGCTGTGATAACACCAGTCCCATGCTGTGGTAACACCAGCCCCATGTTGTGGTAACACCAGCCCCATGCTGTGGTAACACCAGCCCCATGCTGTGGTAACACCAGCCCCATGCTGTGGTAACACCAGCCCCATGCTGTGGTAACACCACTCCCATGCTCTGGTAACACCAGCCCCATGCTGTGATAACACCAGCCCCATGCTGTGGTAACACCAGCCCCATGCTGTCGTAACACCAGCCCCATGCTGTAGTAACACCAGCCCCATGCTGTGGTAACACCAGCCCCATGCTGTGTTAACACCAGTCCCATGCTGTGGAAACACCAGCCCTATGCTGTGGTAACACCAGCCCAATGCTGTGGTAACACCACTCCCATGCTGTGTTAACACCAGTCCCATGCTGTGGTAACACCAGTCTCATGCTGTGGTAACACCACTTCCATGCTGTGTTAACACCAGTCCCATGCTGTGGTAACACCAGCCACATGCTGTAGTAACACCACTCCCATGCTGTGTTAACACCAGTCCCATGGTGTGGTAACACCAGCCAATGCTGTGTTAGCACCAGTCCCATGCTGTGGTAACACCAATCCCATGCTGTGGTAACACCAGCCCTATGCTGTAGTAACACCAGTCCCATGCTGTGGTAACACCAGCCCCATGATGTGGTAACACCAGTCCCATGCTATGGTAACACCACTCCCATGCTGTGGTAACACCACTCCCATGCTGTGTTAACACCAGTCCCATGCTGTGGTAACACCAGTCCCATGCTGTGGTAACACCAGCCACATGCTGTGGTAACACCAGGTACATGCTGTAGTCAAACTAGCTACATGCTGTTGTAACACCAGCCACATGCTGTGCTCACACCACCCACATGCTGTGTTCACACCACCCACATGCTGTGTTCACACCACCCACATGCTGTGTGTAACACCACCCACATGCTGTGCTCACACCACCCACATGCTGTGTTCACACCACCCACATGCTGTGTTCACACCACCCACATGCTGTGTTCACACCACCCACATGCTGTGTGTAACACCACCCACCCACATGCTGTGTGTAACACCACCCACATGCTGTGTTCACACACCACCACCCACATGCTGTGCTCACACCACCCACATGCTGTGTTCACACCACCCACATGCTGTGTTCACACCACCCACATGCTGTGTTCACATGCTGTGCTCACACCAGACACATGCTGTGCTCACACCACCCACATGCTGTGTTCACACCACCCACATGCTGTGTTCACACCACCCACATGCTGTGTTCACACCACCCACATGCTGTGCTCACACCACCCACATGCTGTGTTCACACCACCCACATGCTGTGTTCACACCACCCACATGCTGTGTTCACACCACCCACATGCTGTGTTCACACCACCCACATGCTGTGCTCACACCACCCACATGCTGTGCTCACACCACCCACATGCTGTGTTCACACCACCCACATGCTGTGCTCACATGCTGTGCTCACACCAGACACATGCTGTGCTCACACCACCCACACCACCCACATGCTGTGCTCACACCAGACACATGCTGTGCTCACACCACCCACATGCTGTGTTCACACCACCCACATGCTGTGTTCACACCACCCACATGCTGTGCTCACACCACCCACATGCTGTGTTCACACCACCCACATGCTGTGCTCACACCAGACACATGCTGTGCTCACACCACCCACATGCTGTGTTCACACCACCCACATGCTGTGCTCACACCACCCACATGCTGTGCTCACACCACCCACATGCTGTGCTCACACCACCCACATGCTGTGTTCACACCACCCACATGCTGTGCTCACACCAGACACATGCTGTGCTCACACCAGACACATGCTGTGTGTAACACCACCCACATGCTGTGCTCACACCACCCACATGCTGTGCTCACACCACCCACATGCTGTGTTCACACCACCCACATGCTGTGTTCACACCACCCACATGCTGTGTTCACACCACCCACATGCTGTGTTCACACCACCCACATGCTGTGCTCACACCAGACACATACTGTGCTCACACCAGCAACAACACCAACATGTGTACCTTCACAGGTACAAACCGCCAGCAGCACTTCAAATTTCCATCCCACTTCTCTGGACACCGCCACTCTTCACTACTTTCTGTCACCATTACTTACACCTGAGCCAGCCACTTACGTAATTTGTTAATTACCCAGAAAATTACGCTCCGTGGAACGTGGCTGCCACCTCTCCACAGACCCAGCAATAACCATCATCCACCACCGTCAGGAACCTTAACACCGCCTGTGTTGGCGGTCTGGTGCCATAGTAAATCTTATGCGTGACCTCTCGTTCTCTAGAGATGTACAGCATCATGAATCCCTCCTAAATACACTCATTTTCTGGGTCTTGACCTTTAAAACAGCTTACTAAGCACGACACTTCATCTTCTTCGACATTACCACTATTTTCATCACTGGTAAGCACCACAAATTTATCCTGAGTTACCTTCTTTCCCAATATAGAAACCGAGCAAAAAAAGGCAAAGCAAACACAGAAGGGATAATTTGTTTTTTACCCAAATAGTTCTTCGCCATTATGTGCAATATTTAGAAAGTAAAATTAACAGCATAACAATAGGACAGAGCAAAGAGCGACTCTAAGCAGGAGTGGACTTGACCAGCGTAGGCGAGAGTCTGCCACTCAGCCAGGCAGGCAGGTGTGACATCACCTTTGGTAAGAAGCCAGCTCTCACCTGATTGGATTGTACTTAGCAATTAATTCAACAGTAGGGGCCCCGGAACTGTCACATTCTGAATTGTCAGTTCACTGGTGGAGATGGCATGTCAAGGGTTGTGTGATGAACATCGAATAAACTAATATACTCGGCACATGCTGGAACTTGAATAAGAGACCAATGTCAGTCTGCTGTTCCTTGACAATCATCATTGAAAAGAGTAGATAACACCTTAATTTCATTCTAGACAAAATAGAAAAACAGAGCGAGGCATCACCATCATCATCAACTTTTTCACAAGTATACTATATATAACTTTCTTGACTAAGAATGCTTCAATAGTCATCTAACTTTCACCGAGCTACACTTTCCATCCCTTCCCATCAAATTTGCCACTTTTCTCAACAGCCAAGTTACTCTGAACGTCTCCAAAGCACTCACACAAGACAACACTGGAGACTTCATCAGTAAATGCAGGGGTATACACAGTCCCTGGTGGAGGCTGTGACAAAGTATACGCTGGATTAACGGGAAACTTAGAAACACGTTTAATTGCAAACATCTACATGCAGATGTGACCAACTGAACTAGATGTGCACAATACCAGAGCACAAACAGCCACTTGATGCAACGAAACGGTACAATTATACAAACCAAAGGCTGTTTCATCATCATTGAAAAACGCGAATCATCCTTTCAGTGATAAACCTCGTCCTCACCTGGCAAGAAGAAGTCAGTGCTGCTACTACTGGCATGGACCAGGAGACGTCACTCAAAGTTTATATTTTTTCCTGCACCTCGCCATGTTCCACTAATACTCTCTGTGTTCTTGTACTGTTTACATTCTTCTTAATAAATTTGGGAGAGCGAAACATACCCATAATTAACGTCTCATTAGCTAGGTACTCTTTTGTTCCACCTAACATATATACAGTTGATAAAATATATATTAATAATAATGGTTTTAAATGAATACTCATTAAAGCATATCTTCCAAACTACTGATAATAAAAATCCTAATATGACCCAAAATAAACAAGTCTGCGTGATGCAACATCAACTTAATTAATATAAATAATTATATCGTCTTAATTTATTAACATTTATTGTTTGCGACCGAAAAATATATTTACATCTCACTGAATTAATACATCAAATTAAATATACTCAAAAGGAGTGATTTTATTCTTATTATTTATTAATGAAAATAATTAGTGGGTATAAGCAATCATATTCCTTAGGAGGAACGAGGGAAGCTGAGGGCAGACTGTGTGAAGATCCATCCAGGTGAAGATCCATCCAGATGAAGATCCATCCAGATGAAGATCCATCCAGATGAAGATCCGTCCAGATGAAGATCCATCCAGATGAAGATCCATCCAGATGAAGATCCATCCAGATGAAGATCCATCCAGATGAAGATCCATCCAGATGAAGATCCATCCAGATGAAGATCCGTCCAGATGAAGATCCATCCAGATGAAGATCCATCCAGATGAAGATCCGTCCAGATGAAGATCCATCCAGATGAAGATCCATCCAGATGAAGATCCATCCAGATGAAGATCCATCCAGATGAAGATCCATCCAGATAGATGGAACAGGAGGTTGTGTAACCTTCCATCGTGTCAGCCTTAGATCTGAGTGACGCTCCAAGGAATAATAATAATAATAATAATAATAATAATACTAATAATAATAATAATAATAATAATAATAATAATAATAATAATAATAATAATAATAATATTTATTTACTACCAGTACATGTACAAGGTATACAGACCATAGTTGACATCAGTGACATACTACTATATAGAAAGTCGCTTGGTATTACCTGGAGTTTACCTGGAGAGAGTTCCGGGGGTCAACGCCCCCGCGGCCCGGTCTGTGACCAGGCCTCCTGGTGGATCAGAGCCTGATCAACCAGGCTGTTGCTGCTGGCTGCACGCAAACCAACGTACGAGCCACAGCCCGGCTGGTCAGGAACCAACTTTAGGTGCTTGTCCAGTGCCAGCTTGAAGACTGCCAGGGGTCTGTTGGTAATCCCCCTTATGTATGCTGGGAGGCAGTTGAACAGTCTCGGGCCCCTGACACTTATTGTATGGTCTCTTAACGTGCTAGTGACACCCCTGCTTTTCATTGGGGGGATGTTGCATCGTCTGCCAAGTCTTTTGCTTTCGTAGTGAGTGATTTTCGTGTGCAAGTTCGGTACTAGTCCCTCTAGGATTTTCCAGGTGTATATAATCATGTATCTCTCCCGCCTGCGTTCCAGGGAATACAGGTTCAGGAACCTCAAGCGCTCCCAGTAATTGAGGTGTTTTATCTCCGTTATGCGCGCCGTGAAGGTTCTCTGTACATTTTCTAGGTCAGCAATTTCACCTGCCTTGAAAGGTGCTGTTAGTGTGCAGCAATATTCCATCCTAGATAGAACAAGTGATCTGAAGAGTGTCATCATGGGCTTGGCCTCCCTAGTTTTGAAGGTTCTCATTATCCATCCTGTCATTTTTCTAGCAGATGCGATTGATACAATGTTATGGTCCTTGAAGGTGAGATCCTCCGACATGATCACTCCCAGGTCTTTGACGTTGGTGTTTCGCTCTATTTTGTGGCCAGAATTTGCTTTGTACTCTGATGAAGATTTAATTTCCTCATGTTTACCATATCTGAGTAATTGAAATTTCTCATCGTTGAACTTCATATTGTTTTCTGCAGCCCACTGAAAGATTTGGTTGATGTCCGCCTGGAGCCTTGCAGTGTCTGCAATGGAAGACACTGTCATGCAGATTCGGGTGTCATCTGCAAAGGAAGACACGGTGCTGTGGCTGACATCCTTGTCTATGTCGGATATGAGGATGAGGAACAAGATGGGAGAGAGTACTGTGCCTTGTGGAACAGAGCTTTTCACCGTAGCTGCCTCGGACTTTACTCTGTTGACGACTACTCTCTGTGTTCTGTTAGTGAGGAAATTATAGATCCATCGACCGACTTTTCCTGTTATCCCTTTAGCACGCATTTTGTGCGCTATTACGCCATGGTCACACTTGTCGAAGGTTTTTGCAAAGTCTGTCATGCAGAGCATTTCTGGCAAATTAGGTCAGTTTTGTCCCAGGATGCGACCCACACCAGCCCACTAACACCCAGGTGCCTATTTTACTGATGGGTGAACATAGACAACCGGTGTAAAGAAACACTCCTATCGTTTCTACCCTCGCCGTGAATCGATCCCGGAAACTCGCCGTGTGAAGCGAGAGCTTTAGCCACCAGGCCACGGATCACACCAATGTTTGGGTACACTGAACATACACACACACACACACGTAGCATAACACGCTTTCACAGGGATATTATTGACCCAACAGAAGCTCGGCTCTACAGAGTGTCTTCACTGTTATCGACAGTACTTAATATGGATACGGATTGAAAATCAGTGAGGCAGAACCTCATCTGCATCACATAGATACTCACTGCGAGGTCATCATCACATCAAGATCAAGTTAATCCATGATGCAACGACTCCGTCCGTTCATTAAGGCGGAAACCTCGTCACTATAAGGAATTAACCACTACCAAAGATAATTTGCTTGACCTGTTGATCTTTTTTGATCATTAAGTAGTCGCGTCTCATCATAAAAAAAGACTAATTAAGATTTTAGATAATTATACTGATATGAGCTAATAAATAATAATTACTTGTGATAAGTATATTATATATTTGACTGTCACAGCAAAACCCTTTCAGTCTTAATCATAAGAAGTGTTTAATTAACATGCGTCAAGTGAGCAGTTGCTTATACAGTAAGATCACTTCCACTTGTAAGTGATCTTAGTAGTATCATATTTAATTAGTATTAATGTAATACTAATTAAATATGTGTTAATTGAAAGGGTTACACCAAGAAGTAGAATGGTTTGTATGATTTAGCGGAGCCAGAGTTTGAGAAGACAAGAATCATACTGGAACATCTCTGGTTCATCAGTGTCTCATGATTTGAGAAGACAAGAACCATACTGGAACATCTCTGGTTCATCAGTGTCTCATGATCTGAGAAGACAAGAACCATACTGTAGCATCTATGGTTCATCAATGTGTATAATGTGTATACAGCACTTGTATATAATGTATATGCACTGTGTGCATACTGTATATACGCTGAATGTGCATAATGTATATACAGTGCTTGTATATAACGTATATAAAATGCGTGTGTATAATGTATATACAATGTGTGTGTATAATGTATATACAATGTGTGTGTATAATGTTCTATCTAATAATTTCCTGTTAATTTCTTATCTAATATTTATGTTTATAAATTCTTCCATTTAACCATTGAATATTTTTGTTTTTAAAAGTGTCGGTGGAGAAGATTTATTGAGGCTGAAAGTCGTCTTAAGTATAAAGTTTGTATATACTGTGAGGTATATATCTCTCCTGATGAGCCTGTAGCCTAGAATATACATTCTGTGTATAGGTGATATGATGTCTCAAGGACCGTCGTGTAGTCTACAGGTTTGAAACCTAATTAACCAGAGAACCATTAACCGGAGTATCATGTGGTGCACTCTTACCAGGTGTACTGTATACCATTATTAGCGACAGCAGGTGTGTGTACACTCCGGGGCTGGCAAGTCCAGTATAATTAACATGACTACGGTCGCTTCTCTCTCTCATATTGACTACCGTCTGAGGGACGTAAATAGTGCATCTCAGGATTTACGTTTTGTGACGCCGTCAGAGCATGCAATATTCACGTCAGTTTATATTAGTTATTATCTACCACTTCACAGGTGTATAAATTAGTACCTGGGTGTTTACTGCTGTTCACGATCGCATCTGGGTATTCACAGGTGTGTATACGAGTACCTGGATATTTAGTGGAATGCATGTTAGTAACCTGGATATTCACAGCTGTGCATGTTAGTACCTGCGTGTTCACACGTGCACATGTTATCACCTGTGTGCTCACCGGTGTTCATATTAGAACCCAAAGTGCTTACAGATGTGCTTGCTAATGCATCTGTAAACAGCTAGTGTTGTGCCTGTAAAAGCATTAGTGTACATTTTAATCAATATCTATGTGAGCAATGGTGTATGTGGTAATGAGATATGTGCGTGCGCAGGTGTGCAGCTCAACTAGCTGCGTGTCCCTTCTAACAGGTAACAACCAATTTCACAATCGGATAAATTTTGGTCACTGTTCGATGTGAAGAAGGTATCCCTGTACAGCATCACCCCAGGGTCGTGTTCCTCAGTACACGAGACTGCAGCAGTGTAGAGTGCAGCATCACCCTAGGGTCGTGTTCCTCAGTACACGAGACTGCAGCAGTGTAGAGTGCAGCATCACCCTAGGGTCGTGTTCCTCAGTACACGAGACTGCAGCAGTGCAGAGTGCAGCATCACCCTAGGGTCGTGTTCCTCAGTACATGAGACTGCAGCAGTGCAGAGTGCAGCATCACCCAAGAGTCGTGTTCCTCAGTAAACGAGACTGCAGCAGTGGAGAGTGCAGCATCACCCTAGGGTCGTGTTCCTCAGTACACGAGACTGCAGCAGTGCAGAGTGCAGCATCACCCTAGGGTCGTGTTCCTCAGTACACGAGACTGCAGCAGTGCAGAGTGCAGCATCACCCCAGGGTCGTGTTCCTCAGTAAACGAGACTGCAGCAGTGTAGAGTGCAGCATCACCCCAGGGTCGTGATCCTCAGTACACGAGACTGCAGCAGTGCAGAGAGCAGCATCACCCCAGGGTCGTGTTCCTCAGTACACGAGACTGCAGCAGTGCAGAGTGCAGCATCACCCCAGGGTCGTGTTCCTCAGTACACGAGACTGCAGCAGTGCAGAGTGCAGCATCACCCCAGGGTCGTGCTCCTCAGTACACGAGACTGCAGCAGTGCAGAGTGCAGCATCACCCCAGGGTCGTGTTCCGCAGTACACGAGACTGCAGCAGTGCAGAGTGCAGCATCACCCCAGGGTCGTGTTCCTCAGTACACGAGACTGCAGCAGTGCAGAGTGCAGCATCACCCCAGGGCCGTGCTCCTCAGTACACGAGACTGCAGCAGAGCAGAGCGCAGCATCACCCCAGGGTCGTGTTCCTCAGTACACGAGACTGCAGCAGTGCAGAGTGCACCATCACCCCAGGGTCGTGATCCTCAGTACACGAGACTGCAGCAGTGCAGAGAGCAGCATCACCCCAGGGTCTTGTTCCTCAGTTCACGAGACTGCAGCAGTGCAGAGTGCAGCATCACACCAGGGTCGTGTTTCTCAGTACACGAGACTGCAGCAGTGCAGAGTGCAGCATCACCCTAGGGTCGTGTTCCTCAGTACACGAGACTGCAGCAGTGCAGAGAGCAGCATCACCCCAGGGTCTTGTTCCTCAGTTCACGAGACTGCAGCAGTGCAGAGTGCAGCATCACCCCAGGGTCGTGCTCCTCAGTACACGAGACTGCAGCAGTGCAGAGTGCAGCATCACCCCAGGGTCGTGTTCCTCAGTACACGAGACTGAAGCAGTGCAGAGTGCAGCATCACCCCAGGGTCGTGTTCCTCAGTACACGAGACTGCAGCAGTGCAGAGTGCAGCATCACCCCAGGGTCGTGATCCTCAGTACACGAGACTGCAGCAGTGCAGAGAGCAGCATCACCCCAGGGTCTTGTTCCTCAGTTCACGAGACTGCAGCAGTGCAGAGTGCAGCATCACACCAGGGTCGTGTTCCTCAGTACACGAGACTGCAGCAGTGCAGAGTGCAGCATCACCCCAGGGTCGTGTTCCTCAGTACACGAGACTGCAGCAGTGCAGAGTGCAGCATCATCCCAGGGTCGTGTTCCTCAGTACACGAGACTGCAGCAGTGCAGAGTGCAGCATCACCCCAGGGTCGTGTTCCTCAGTACACGAGACTGCAGCAGTGCAGAGTGCAGCATCACACCAGGGTCGTGTTCCTCAGTACACGAGACTGCAGCAGTGCAGAGTGCAGCAACACCCCAGGGTCGTGTTCCTCAGTACACGAGACTGCAGCAGTGCAGAGTGCAGCATCACCCCAGGGTCGTGTTCCTCAGTTCACGAGACTGCAGCAGTGCAGGGTGCAGCAACACCCCAGGGTCGTGTTTCTCAGTACACGAGACTGCAGCAGTGCAGAGTGCAGCATCACCCCAAGGTCGTGTTCCTCAGTACACGAGACTGCAGCAGTGCACAGTGCAGCATCACCCCAGGGTCGTGTTCCTCAGTACACGAGACTGAAGAAGTGCAGAGTGCAGCATCACCCCAGGGTCGTGTTCCTCAGTACACGAGACTGCAGCAGTGCAGAGTGCAGCATCACCCCAGGGTCGTGTTCCTCAGTACACGAGACTGCAGCAGTGCAGAGTGCAGCATCACCCCAGGGTCGTGCTCCTCAGTACACGAGACTGCAGCAGTGCAGAGTGCAGCATCACCCCAGGGTCGTGTTCCTCAGTATACGAGACTGCAACAGTGCAGAGTGCAGCATCACCCCAGGGTCGTGTTCCTCAGTACACGAGACTGCAGCAGTGCAGAGTGCAGCATCACCCCAGGGTCGTGTTCCTCAGTACACGAGACTGCAGCAGTGCAGAGTGCAGTATCACCCCAGGGTCGTGTTCCTCAGTACACGAGACTGCAGCAGTGCAGAGTGCAGCATCACCCCAGGGTCGTGTTCCTCAGTACACGAGACTGCAGCAGTGCAGAGTGCAGCATCACCCCAGGGTCGTGTTCCACAGTACACGAGACTGCAGCAGTGCAGAGTGCAGCATCACCCCAGGGTCGTGTTCATCAGTACACGAGACTGCAGCAGTGCAGAGTGCTGTATCACCCCAGGGTCGTGTTCCTCAGTACACGAGACTGCAGCAGTGCAGAGTGCAGCATCACCCCAGGGTCGTGTTCCTCAGTACACGAGACTGCAGCAGTGCAGAGTGCAGCATCACCCCAGGGTCGTGTTCCTCAGTATACGAGACTGCAACAGTGCAGAGTGCAGCATCACCCCAGGGTCGTGTTCCTCAGTACACGAGACTGCAGCAGTCCAGAGTGCAGCATCACCCCAGGGTCGTGTTCCTCAGTACACGAGACTGCAGCAGTGCAGAGTGCAGCATCACCCTAGGGTCGTGTTCCTCATTACACGAGACTGCAGCAGTGCAGAGTGCAGCATCACCCCAGGGTCGTGTTCCTCAGTACACAAGACTGCAGCAGTGCAGAGTGCGGCATCACCCCAGGGTCGTGTTCCTCAGTACACGAGACTGCAGCAGTGCAGAGTGCAGCATCACCCCAGGGTCGTGTTCCTCAGTACACGATACTGCAGCAGTGCAGAGTGCAGCATCACCCCACTGTCGTGTTCCTCAGTACACGAGACTGCAGCAGTGCAGAGTGCAGCATCACCCCAGGGTCGTGTTCCTCAGTACACGAGACTGCAGCAGTGCAGAGTGCAGCATCACCCCAGGGTCGTGTTCCTCAGTACACGAGACTGCAGCAGTCCAGAGTGCTGCATCACCCCAGGGTCGTGTTCCTCAGTACACGAGACTGCAGCAGTGCAGAGTGCAGCATCACCCTAGGGTCGTGTTCCTCAGTACACGAGACTGCAGCAGTGCAGAGTGCAGCATCACCCCAGGGTCGTGTTCCTCAGTACACGAGATTGCAGCAGTATCACCCCAGGGTCGTGTTCCTCAGTACACGAGACTGCAGCAGTGCAGAGTGCAGCATCACCCCAGGGTCGTGTTCCTCAGTACTCGAGACTGCAGCAGTGCAGAGTGCAGCATCACCCCAGGGTCGTGTTCCTCAGTACACGAAACTGCAGCAGTGCAGAGTGCAGCATCACCCCAGGGTCGTGTTCCTCAGTACACGAGACTGCAGCAGTGCAGAGTGCAGCATCACCCCAGGGTCGTGTTCCTCAGTACACGAGACTGCAGCAGTCCAGAGTGCAGCATCACCCCAGGGTCGTGTTCCTCAGTACACGAGACTGCAGCAGTGCAGAGTGCAGCATCACCCTAGGGTCGTGTTCCTCAGTACACGAGACTGCAGCAGTGCAGAGTGCAGCATCACCCCAGGGTCGTGTTCCTCAGTACACGAGACTGCAGCAGTGCAGAGTGCAGCATCACCCCAGGGTCGTGTTCCTCAGTACACGAGACTGCAGCAGTATCACCCCAGTGTCGTGTTCCTCAGTACACGAGACTGCAGCAGTGCAGAGTGCAGCATCACCCCAGGGTCGTGTTCCTCAGTACTCGAGACTGCAGCAGTGCAGAGTGCAGCATCACCCCAGTGTCGTGTTCCTCAGTACACGAAACTGCAGCAGTGCAGAGTGCAGCATCACCCCAGGGTCGTGTTCCTCAGTACACGAGACTGCAGCAGTGCAGAGTGCAGCATCACCCCAGGGTCCTGTTCCTCAGTACACGAGACTGCAGCAGTGCAGAGTGCAGCATCACCCCAGGGTCGTGTTCCTCAGTACTCGAGACTGCAGCAGTGCACAGTGCAGTATCACCCCAGGGTCGTGTTCCTCAGTACACGAGACTGCAGCAGTGCAGAGTGCAGCATCACCCCAGGGTCGTGTTCCTCAGTACACGAGACTGCAGCAGTGCAGAGTGCAGCATCACCCTAGGGTCGTGTTCCTCAGTACACGAGACTGCGGCAGTGCAGAGTGCAGCATCACCCCAGGGTCGTGTTCCTCAGTACACGAGACTGCAGCAGTGCAGAGTGCAGCATCACCCTAGGGTCGTGTTCCCCAGTACACGAGACTGCAGCAGTGCACAGTGCAGCATCACCCCAGGGTCGTGTTCCTCAGTACACGAGACTGCAGCAGTGCAGAGTGCAGCATCACCCCAGGGTCGTGTTCCTCAGTACACGAGACTGCAGCAGTGCACAGTGCAGCATCACCCCAGGGTCGTGTTCCTCAGTACACAGAGACTGCACAGTGCAGTGCAGCATCACCCCAGGGTCGTGTTCCTCAGTACACGAGACTGCAGCAGTGCAGAGTGCAGCATCACCCCAGGGTCGTGTTCCTCAGTACACGAGACTGCAGCAGTGCAGAGTGCAGCATCACCCCAGGGTCGTGTTCCTCAGTACACGAGACTGCAGCAGTGCAGAGTGCAGCATCACCCCAGGGTCGTGTTCCTCAGTACACGAGACTGCAGCAGTGCAGAGTGCAGCATCACCCTAGGGTCGTGTTCCCCAGTACACGAGACTGCAGCAGTGCACAGTGCAGCATCACCCCAGGGTCGTGTTCCTCAGTACACGAGACTGCAGCAGTGCAGAGTGCAGCATCACCCCAGGGTCGTGTTCCTCAGTACACGAGACTGCAGCAGTGCACAGTGCAGCATCACCCCAGGGTCGTGTTCCTCAGTACACGAGACTGCAGCAGTGCAGAGTGCAGCATCACCCCAGGGTCGTGTTCCTCAGTACACGAGACTGCAGCAGTGCAGAGTGCAGCATCACCCCAGGGTCGTGTTCCTCAGTACACGAGACTGCAGCAGTGCAGAGTGCAGCATCACCCCAGGGTCGTGTTCCTCAGTACACGAGACTGCAGCAGTGCAGAGTGCAGCATCACCCCAGGGTCGTGTTCCTCAGTACACGAGACTGCAGCAGTGCAGAGTGCAGCATCACCCCAGGGTCGTGTTCCTCAGTACACGAGACTGCAGCAGTGCAGAGTGCAGCATCACCCCAGGGTCGTGTTCCTCAGTACACGGGACTGCAGCAGTGCAGAGTGCAGCATCACCCCAGGGTCGTGTTCCTCAGTACACGAGACTGCAGCAGTGCAGAGTGCAGCATCACCCCAGGGCCGTGTTCCTCAGTACACGAGACTGCAGCAGTGCAGAGTGCAGCATCACCCTAGGGTCGTGTTCCTCAGTACACGGGACTGCAGCAGTGCAGAGTGCAGCATCACCCCAGGGTCGTGTCAGTACACGAGACTGCAGCAGTGTAGAGTGCAGCATCACCCCAGGGTCGTGTTCCTCAGTACACGAGACTGCAGCAGTGCAGAGTGCAGCATCACCCCAGGGTCGTGTTCCTCAGTACACGAGACTGCAGCAGTGCAGAGTGCAGCATCACCCCAGGGTCGTGTTCCTCAGTACACGGGACTGCAGCAGTGCAGAGTGCAGCATCACCCCAGGGTCGTGTTCCTCAGTACACGGGACTGCAGCAGTGCAGAGTGCAGCATCACCCCAGGGTCGTGTTCCTCAGTACACGAGACTGCAGCAGTGCAGAGTGCAGCATCACCCCAGGGTCGTGTTCCTCAGTACACGAGACTGCAGCAGTGCAGAGTGCAGCATCACCCCAGGGTCGTGTTCCTCAGTACACGAGACTGCAGCAGTGCAGAGTGCAGCATCACCCCAGGGTCGTGTTCCTCAGTACACGAGACTGCAGCAGTGCAGAGTGCAGCATCAGGGTCGTGTTCCTCCCGAGACTGGGTCGTGTTCCTCAGTACACGAGACTGCAGCAGTGCAGAGTGCAGCATCACCCCAGGGTCGTGTTCGTCAGTACACGAGACTGCAGCAGTGCAGAGTGCAGCATCACCCCAGGGTCGTGTTCATCAGTACACGAGACTGCAGCAGTGCAGAGTGCAGCATCACCCCAGGGTCGTGTTCATCAGTGCAGCAGTGCAGAGTGCAGAGGGTCGTGTTCCTCAGTACACGAGACTGCAGCAGTGCAGAGTGCAGCATCACCCCAGGGTCGTGTTCCTCAGTACACGAGACTGCAGCAGTGCAGAGTGCAGCATCACCCCAGGGTCGTGTTCCTCAGTACACGAGACTGCAGCAGTGCAGAGTGCAGCATCACCCCAGGGTCGTGTTCCTCAGTACACGAGACTGCAGCAGTGCAGAGTGCAGCATCACCCCAGGGTCGTGTTCCTCAGTACACGAGACTGCAGCAGTGCAGAGTGCAGCATCACCCCAGGGTCGTGTTCCTCAGTACACGAGACTGCAGCAGTGCAGAGTGCAGCATCACCCCAGGGTCGTGTTCCTCAGTACACGAGACTGCAGCAGTGCAGAGTGCAGCATCACCCCAGGGTCGTGTTCCTCAGTACACGAGACTGCAGCAGTGCAGAGTGCAGCATCACCCCAGGGTCGTGTTCCTCAGTACACGAACTGCAGACTGCAGCAGTACAGAGTGCAGCATCACCCCAGGGTCGTGTTCCTCAGTACACGAGACTGCAGCAGTGCAGAGTGCAGCATCACCCCAGGGTCGTGTTCCTCAGTACACGAGACTGCAGCAGTGCAGAGTGCAGCATCACCCCAGGGTCGTGTTCCTCAGTACACGAGACTGCAGCAGTACAGAGTGCAGCATCACCCCAGGGTCGTGTTCCTCAGTACACGAGACTGCAGCAGTGCAGAGTGCAGCATCACCCCAGGGTCGTGTTCCTCAGTACACGAGACTGCAGCAGTGCAGAGTGCAGCATCACCCCAGGGTCGTGTTCCTCAGTACACGAGGACCACTAAACTGAAATTCAGAAGAGCAGGAAACTACTCAGAGGTTGACTTGTTAAGTTATAATCATGGAAGATTAAAACTAATCCCTTGAGTCGCTCAGAAAATATATCACGATAACTAGGCCATGTTTTAAGAAATCGTAATGACACGATTGCAAATAAACCATACCCTGGCCGGGATTGAACCCGCTGGAGTTTTGAGACTCTATGACCGCGGGTTCAATCCCGGCCGGGGGTATGGTTTTTTTAGGCCATGGTCTCCAACTCTCCCTCCCCCTCCCCCCCTCCCCCTCCCCCCCCCACCCCCTCCCCCTCCCCCTCCCCCTCCCCCTCCCCCCAAAAAAATGGATCTAGATTCTTTAATACCAATCAAAACGTTTTCTATATAAGACTGAGGAGCTTTTAATAAAATATAATTATTAAATAGTTTTATGTAACTTAGCGCACTTAACACAGTGTTAACAACGGTGTTGAGGGCAACACTGATGTTATTAACACATAACAGAAACAACGGTGTTGAGGCCAACACTAATGTTATTAACACATAACAGAAACAACGGTGTTGAGGGCAACACTGATGTTATTAACACATAACAGAAACAACGGTGTTGAGGGCAACACTGATGTTATTAACACATAATAGAAACAACGGTGTTGAGGGCAACACTGATGTTATTAACACATAACAGAAACAACGGTGTTGAGGCCAACACTGATGTTATTAACACATAACAGAAACAACGGTGTTGAGGGCAACACTGATGTTATTAACACATAACAGAAACAACGGTGTTGAGGCCAACACTGATGTTATTAACACATAACAGAAACAACGGTGTTGAGGGCAACACCGATGTTATAAACACATAAATAACATTATGTTAATTTAATCTGTGATTGGCGAATAAGTCAAACATTCTGACTTATTTCCGATCAGAAGAAACAGTCTCCAATTATTTCACATAAATCAATTAATAACACTGACACGTAATAAGTAACGTCACGAAGATGTTTCTTCCAAGGCAACACAACAACACTAAAAGTTTCAAGTTTACCAGACGATGCATTTTCCAGATATTGCAAGGAATGCAACATGAATTTGTGTCACCTCAGTGTGAGCCGCTGCAACCTGCCAGTCATAATAGGATGCTTCAGCCACTGAAGACTGACAATTCTTCACAACTGAGCCATTTCAATCAAAGGAAAGCGCTAAACCAGAATGGGATGTGCACTCAATCCAAGTCCTTAGAAGATGTATATGGAAATTATTTGACTCTCCCATTTTGTTCCACATCTCCCGTCACAGGGATCGTCAACACGGCAGCTGGTCAGATGAATTTGAAACTCGTTACCGTATACGTGTGTTGAGAATTTGAAGCCGATTGGATGAGTCATTTTCGAGTTTTGAACATGAGTTTTCGCCCACCATGAGGCAGGCCAAAGCAGCATGGGTTCGAGTCCTTGGCTAGTCGCAGTCTTGTTACTGATATATATATATATATATATATATATATATATATATATATATATATATATATATATATATATATATATATATACATATATACATATATATATATATGTCGTGCCGAATATGTAAAACTGGTCAATTAGCAAGAACTCATTTAAAATTAAGTCCTTTCTAAAATTTTCTCTTATACGTTTATAGATATATTTTTTCATTAATGTTAATGTAAAAAAATTTAATTTTGCACCAAAAGAATCTTAGAAAACTTACCTAACCTTATTATAACAAGAGCAATTTATTTTAGTCTAACCCAACTAAATATATTTTAGATTTGCTTACAATAATTTAATACTAAACAAACACAGTGAAATATATTTTTTTCGTTAGGCTATATATATATATATATATATATATATATATATATATATATATATATATATATATATATATATATATATATATGTAGAGAGAGAGAGAGAGAGAGAGACAGATCGCAGTCAGCAGGATTCGAAATTACTACTGGGGATAGTCAAGATTCCCAGTCAGCGCTCTAGCACACTCGGCCACACAACTGCCACATAGACTGGGCAGCCTGGTTCACAGTCCATGTTTCTTCCCCAGCCCGGACACGTCAGTCAGCCTCAAGCTTGGATTCAAGTTGTTTCAATCTCCTCCTGTATTAAGATCTACATTATTTAGTTTATATGTGGCATGGTTATTTTCCTGTCCAACATTTAGAACTTTGCATTTGTCTATATTAAACTACATCTGCATCAGTCTATTCAAATCTGGAGTGCTCTAATATCCTTAATAGAATGAACTGGACGGCCTAATTATTTTTTAGATAAGTTTACAATAAATTAATACTAAACAAACACAAGGAAATATATTTTTATCGTTAGGTTTAGAATGAGTTTTGCAAAATTATTGCATACACAAATTTTCGCTTGCCTTATTCGGCAAGAAAAGCGTTGCTATTTAAGCCAAAATCTCAAGTTTCACCTATTGGGCATGACATGAGGAAGACAAGCCACAGGGGGTGGAAAACTTTTGCTGGCTTGTCTTGCATGGTTAAGATCGTCTGTCTGTGATTGTTTGCAATATATATATATATATATATATATATATATATATATATATATATATATATATATATATATATATATATATATATATATATATATATATATATATATATATATATATATATATATATGTATATATATATATATATATATATATATATATATATATATATATATATATATATATATATATATATATATATATATATATATATATATATACATATATTTGTAGATGAATGGTTCAGAGAACCGACATGTTGATAAATTAGACACAAGTGCAACTCTAGGGTATCTTTATTGATGGACTGACCACATCGACTCAAGGTTGAGGGACTGATTACCTCGGTTTAGAAAGACACGTAAGCAAACACTATAACATATTTATTAGAAAACGTTTCGGTCCTGGAACCTTGATCACTTCTAAAATACAGAGGTAGAAAGACATTATATATATAGGCGGAGAGTGAGATGTGACGCACGTGACCTGAGGAATGTCATAAGAACATAAGAATGGAGGAACACTGTAGAAGGCCTACTGGCCCATGCGAGGCGAGGGTAGACGATGAAATCACGTGACTCCTGTGTTGTTGGGTTGGTGCTGCTTAAGTATCATGTATGCCAATGTTTTTGAAATTTTGTAGTTTCCAGTGTTGCGTTCTATAGTGTCGGTGACGGTGATTAGTGAGGCTTCTAGGCACCGTCGGCGTCTGAGGTCTGGTTCGGTGAGAACGAGTTGTGCCTCGTTCCAGTTCATCAAATGCCCCGTGGAGTCTCTGTGGAGGACACAGGCGTACCTTACATCATCTCTGTCCTCGCCTGTGTCCTCCACAGAGACTCCACGGGGCATTTGATGAACTGGAACGAGGCACAACTCGTTCTCACCGAACCAGACCTCAGACGCCGACGGTGCCTAGAAGCCTCACTAATCACCGTCACCGACACTATAGAACGCAACACTGGAAACTACAAAATTTCAAAAACATTGGCATACATGATACTTAAGCAGCACCAACCCAACAACACAGGAGTCACGTGATTTCATCGTCTACCCTCGCCTCGCATGGGCCAGTAGGCCTTCTACAGTGTTCCTCCATTCTTATGTTCTTATGACATTCCTCAGGTCACGTGCGTCACATCTCACTCTCCGCCTATATATATAATGTCTTTCTACCTCTGTATGTTAGAAGTGATCAAGGTTCCAGGACCGAAACGTTTTCTAATAAATATGTTATAGTGTTTGCTTACGTGTCTTTCTAAACCAACTTGTCGGTATTTATTACCAAGGTTTATACCACTGATTACCTCATTCTCCTCCTGTTCTTCAAGATTCTCCTTTGTATGGACTGATGAAGCCACTGTGTGGCGAAACGTTTCCTCAATAAAGATACCCAAGAGTTGCACATGTGTCTAATTTATCATATATATATATATATATATATATATATATATATATATATATATATATATATATATATATATATATATATATATATATATATATATATATATATATATATATATATATATATATATATATATATATATATATATATATATATATATATATTTGTTGTGTGTGTTGTTTGCCTAACATGTGTCTACATTCTTGTCTGTTGGTAAGAACAAATGAGTAGAGGTGCACTGCAATAAGCCTCTTGACCATACTAGGTCTATCCAACTCACCCTACTTCGCTGTCTTTTCAATATGTTATTTAGTCATGTCCGTCTTTCTATAAGTCTGCTATCTTTTGTGATATCTGGCTATCTTTAAGACTTATACCTCTCATGTGCGTCCATCTGTAATCATGTCTAAATATGTGCAGATGTTAGCCTGTCTTTATGTGTACTTGTATGGTTGTCTGTGTCTCCTACAAACCTAAGAATCTTTCCTTCTTTTGAACAGAGGAGAGGTGGGGGAGGGCCTTGATGCTATTGAAATGCTCTTGTTCCAAAGCACTAGAGCTACGTTCTTCTTCCTCGGATCAAGCATCATTAAATAACCTATTCGTGCTCAAAACTTCCAGGTGGAAATAATGCAAATATTCTTACAGGAATGTCTCTGTGTTTCTCTCACTGTACCTGTTTACCCGTCTCACTCGCTATCTAATTTGCCCACTTAACATTGCATACTGCACACCCAGCAATGCACATCCACTTAGCGTTGCACAATACACAGTATTTGCACACTCACCACTGTACGTTCCATAAGATCGGCTGCTGCCCTGTTCACTTAAACTCACCTAAGCCATGGAACATCATCTCACATTCTCCTCCCGGCTTTCTCTCGGCTACCGTGGACGAGGCGAAAAATGTATACTTACAAAAATAAAGTACAGTCTCTTATTTTGTGGCTTAAGCGTCCATTATATGAAGCTCACTCGCATGCCACCTCGTCGCTGTTAAGAGGGTAAAGAGGCTCTTCTGAAATGTTTATGCAAGGTTCAAATTGGCTCTGAATACACTTCCATGATACCCAAGGACCAGTTATGGTAATTCTGCGAGGGGGTATCGAGATGCAAGCAATTATAGATTTTGAGCCATGACTGTGTTAAACAACGCCGTCGACAAGGGCAGAAGTCACTCTTCGTCAGGATATTATGAGTACCTTTATTGTCCAGGCTGTTAAGGGCACAGCCGTGAGATTGCTAAACAAATAGCAGAAGCTTTCCTTATGCGAGATTGTAAACAAACCACACAGCCCACAGCGTTCTTTGTTTATAGGGAAATTCCGGAGCATGCACAGACGAACTCTGATGTCTACCTGGAATCTACCTGGAGGGCATTCCAGGGATCAACACCTCCGCGGCCAGGTCCACGACCAGGCCTCCCGGTGGCTCAGGGCCTCATCAACGAGGTTGTTACTGCTGCTAGATGCACGCAGTCCAACGTACGAGCCACAGCCCGGCAGATCCGGCACCGACTTTCCGTATCTGAAGGAGACGTGCTCCAGCAGCACCAAGTAAATACTTACTGCACGTGCAGGAACAAATATAAATAGGTCTGCATCTGACAGGAGAATAACAGTAGGCCTGTGTTCCATCTTGAAATTAATGCAAGACCAGCGCCGCTTCAGAATATATGAGAGGCTCTTTCAAAAGTGTTAGCCAAAGTTAATCTCGAAATTTATCGCCAGTAACGAGAGTTTACACACAGGCAGGTAGCAGGCAGGGATGGTTGGGTGGCAGGCAGGGGTGGTTGGGTGGCAGGCAGGGGTGGTTGGGTGGCAGGCAGGGATGGTTGGGTGGCAGGCAGGGATGGTTGGGTGGCAGGCAGGGATGGTTGGGTGGCAGGCAGGGTTGGTTGGGTGGCAGGCAGGGAGGGTTGGGTGGCAGGCAGGGATGGTTGGGTGGCAGGCAGGGGTGGTTAGGTGGCAGGCAGGGGTGGTTAGGTGGCAGGCAGGGATGGTTGGGTGGCAGGCAGGGATGCTTGGGTGGCAGGCAGGGATGGTTGGGTGGCAGGCAGGGATGGTTGGGTGGCAGGCAGGGATGGTTGGGTGGCAGGCAGGGGTGGTTGGGTGGCAGGCAGGGGTGGTTAGGTGGCAGGCAGGGATGGTTGGGTGGCAGGCAGGGATGGTTGGGTGGCAGGCAGGGATGGTTGGGTGGCAGGCAGGGGTGGTTGGGTGGCAGGCAGGGATGGTTGGGTGGCAGGCAGGGATGGTGGGTGGCAGGCAGGGGTGGTTGGGTGGCAGGCAGGGGTGGTTAGGTGGCAGGCAGGGATGGTTGGGTGGCAGGCAGGGATGGTTGGGTGGCAGGCAGGGGTGGTTGGGTGGCAGGCAGGGGTGGTTGGGTGGCAGGCAGGGATGGTTGGGTGGCAGGCAGGGCTGGTTGGGTGGCAGGCGGGGCTGGGTGGGTGGCAGGCAGGGGTGGTTGGGTGGCAGGCAGGGGTGGTTGGGTGGCTGGCAGGGGTGGTTGGGTGGCAGGCAGGGATGGTTGGGTGGCAGGCAGGGATGGTTGGGTGGCAGGCAGGGATGGTTGGGTGGCAGGCAGGGGTGGTTAGGTGGCAGGCAGGGATGGTTGGGTGGCAGGCAGGGATGGTTGGGTGGCAGGCTGGGATGGTTGGGTGGCAGGCAGGGCTGGTTGGGTGGCAGGCAGGGATGGTTGGGTGGCAGGCAGGGTTGGTTGGGTGGCAGGCTGGGATGGTTGGGTGGCAGGCTGGGGTGGTTGGGTGGCAGGCTGGGGTGGTTGGGTGGCAGGCAGGGATGGTTGGGTGGCAGGCAGGGATGGTTGGGTGGCAGGCAGGGATGGTTGGGTGGCAGGCAGGGATGGTTGGGTGGCAGGCTGGGGTGGTGGGGTGGCAGGCTGGGTTGGTTGGGTGGCAGGCAGGGATGGTGGGGTGGCAGGCAGGGATGGTTGGGTGGCAGGCAGGGATGGTTGGGTGGCAGGCAGGGATGGTTGGGTGGCAGGCTGGGATGGTTGGGTGGCAGGCAGGGATGGTTGGGTGGCAGGCAGGGATGGTTGGGTGGCAGGCAGAGATGGTTGGGTGGCAGGCAGGGGTGGTTGGGTGGCAGGCAGGGATGGTTGGGTGGCAGGCAGGAATGGTTGGGTGGCAGGCAGGGGTGGTTGGGTGGCAGGCTGGGATGGTTGGGTGGCATCCTGGGATGGTTGGGTGGCAGGCAGGGATGGTTCGGTGGCAGGCTGGGATGGTTGGGTGAGAGGCAGGGATGGTTGAGTGGCATGCAGGGATGGTTGGGTAGCAGGCAGGGATGGTTGGGTGGCAGGCAGGGATGGTTGGGTGGCAGGCAGGGATGGTTGGGTGGCAGGCAGGGATGGTGGGTGGCATGCAGGGAGGGTTGGGTGGCATGCAGGGATGGTTGGGTGGCAGGCAGGGAGGGTTGGGTGGCAGGCAGGGATGGTTGAGTGGTAGGCAGGGATGGTTGGGTGGCAGGCAGGGATGGTTGGGTGGCAGGCAAGCATGGTTGGGTGGCAGAGAGAGATGGTGGGTGGCTGACTGCATGTGTTATACCAGGTATACCAGCAGGGAGGGATGGTGGGTGGTAGACTGGAGTTTTATACCAGGTATACCAGCATGGATGGATGGTGGGTAGTAGACTGGGTGTGTTATACAAGGTATACCAGCATAGAGGGATGGTGGGTGGTAGACTGGGAGTGTTATACCAGGTATACCAGCATAGAGGGATGGTGGGTGGTAGACTGGGAGTGTTATACCAGGTATACCAGCAATGAAGGATGGTGGGTGGTAGACTGCATGTGTTATACCAGGTATACCAGCATGGAGGGATGGTGGGTGGTGGACTGGGAGTGTTATACCAGGTATACCAGCATGGAGGGATGGTGGGTGGTGGACTGGGAGTGTTATACCAGGTATACCAGCATGGAAGGATGGTGGGTGGTAGACTGCATGTGTTATACCAGGTATACCAGCATGAAGGGATAGGGGATGGTGGACTTGGAGTCTTATACCAGGTATACCAGCATGGAAGAATGGTGGGTGGTGGACTTGGAGTGTTATACCAGGTATACCATGGAAGGATTGTTGGTTGTGGACTGGGAGTGTTATACCAGGTATACCAGCATGGAAGGATAGTGGGAGGTAGACTGGAGTTTTATACCAGGTATACCAGCATGGAGGGATGGTGGGTAGTAGACTGACTGTGGTATACCAGGTATACCAGCATGGAGGGATGATGGGGGTAGATTGGGAGTGTTATAAAAGGTATATCAGCATGGAGCGACGGTGGGTGGTAGACTGGGAGTGTTATACCAGGTATGCCAGCATAGAGGGATGGTGGGTAGTAGACTGGGACTGCTATACCAGGTATGCCAGCATAGAGGGATGGCGGTTAGTAGACTAGGAGTGTTATACCAGGTATGCCAGCATAGAGGGATCTTCGGTAGTAGATTGGGAGCGTTATACCAGGTATGCCAGCATAGAGGGATGGTCGGTAGTAGACCAGGTATGCCAGCATAGAGGGATGGTGAGTAGTAGACTGGGACTGTTATACCAGGTATACCAGGATAGAGGGATGGTCGTTAGTAGACTGGGAGTGTTATACTTGGCATGCCAGCATAGAGGGATGGTCGGTAGTAGACCAGGTATGCCAGCATAGAGGGATGGTGAGTAGTAGACTGGGACTGTTATACCAGGTATACCAGGATAGAGGGATGGTCGTTAGTAGACTGGGAGTGTTATACTTGGCATGCCAGCATAGAGGGATGGTCGGTAGTAGACCAGGTATGCCAGCATAGAGGGATGGTGAGTAGTAGACTGGGACTGTTATACCAGGTATACCAGGATAGAGGGATGGTCGGTAGTAGACTGGGAGTGTTATACAAGGTATGCCAGCATAGAGGGATGATGGTTAGTAGACTAGGAGTGTTATACCAGGTATGCCAGCATAGAGGGATGGTGGGTAGTAGACTGGGAGTGTTATTCCAGGTATGTCAGCATATAGGGATGGTGGGTGGTAGACTGGGAGTGTTATACCAGGTATGCCAGCATAGAGGGATGCTCGGTAGTAGACTGGGAGTGTTATACCAGGTATGCCAGCACAGAGAGAAGGTCGGTAGTAGACTGGGAGTGTTATACCAGGTATGCCAGCACAGAGAGAAGGTCGGTAGTAGACTGGGAGTGTTATACCAGGTATACCAGCATAGAGGGATGGTGGGTAGTAGACTGGGACTGTTATACCATGTATGCTAGCATAGCGGGATGGTGGGTAGTAGACTGGAAGCGTTATACCAGGTATGCCAGCATAGAAGGATGGTCGATAGTAGACCAGGTATGCCAACATAGAGGGATGGTGAGTAGTAGACTGGGACTGTTATACCAGGTATGCTAGCATAGAGGGATAGTCGGTAGTAGACTGGGAGTGTTATAACAGGTATACCAGGATAGAGGGATGGTCGTTAGTAGACTGGGAGTGTTATACTTGGTATGCCAGCATAGAGGGATAGTCGGTAGTAGACTGGGAGTGTTATACCAGGTATGCCAGCATAGAGGGATGGTGGGTAGTAGACTGGGAGTGTTATACCAGGTATACCAGCATAGAGGGATGGTGGGTAGTAGACTGGGAGTGTTATACCAGGTATGCCAGCATAGAGAGATGGTGGGTAGTAGACTTTGAGTGTTATACCAGGTATACCAGCATAGAGGGATGGTGGGTAGTAGACTGGGAGTGTTATACCAGGTATACCAGCATAGAGGGATGGTGGGTAGTAGACTGGGAGTGTTATACCAGGTATACCAGCATAGAGGGATGGTGGGTAGTAGACTGGGAGTGTTATACCAGGTATACCAGCATAGAGGGATGGTGGGTAGTAGACTGGGAGTGTTATACCAGGTATACCAGCATAGAAGGATGGCGGGTACTAGACTGGGAGTGTTATACCAGGTATACCAGCATAGAGGGATGGTGGGTAGTAGACTGGGAGTGTTATACCAGGTATACCAGCATAGAAGGATGGCGGGTAGTAGACTGGGAGTGTTATACCAGGTATACCAGCATAGAAGGATGGCGGGTACTAGACTGGGAGTGTTATACCAGATATACCAGCATAGAGGGATGGTGGGTAGTAGACTGGGAGTGTTATACCAGATATACCAGCATAGAGGGATGGTGGGTAGTAGACTGGGAGTGTTATACCAGATATACCAGCATAGAAGGATGGCGGGTACTAGACTGGGAGTGTTATACCAGATATACCAGCATAGAGGGATGGTGGGTAGTAGACTGGGAGTGTTATACCAGATATACCAGCATAGAGGGATGGTGGGTAGTAGACTGGGAGTGTTATACCAGATATACCAGCATAGAGGGATGGTGGGTAGTAGACTGGGAGTGTTATACCAGGTATACCAGCATAGAAGGATGGTGGGTGGTAGACTGGGAGTGTTATACCAGGTATACCAGCATAGAGGGATGGTGGGTGGTAGACTGGGAGTGTTATACCACTTATACCAGCATAGAGGGATGGTGGGTAGTAGACTGGGAGTGTTATACCAGGTATACCAGCATAGAGGGATGGTGGGTGGTAGACTGGGAGTGTTGCATCTATTGTACTGGATGTGAACAAGGAATATGCTAGTAGCATACAGTATTGTACTAACAGTACACTAGTAGCATACTAGTATACTAGTAGCATATTAGTATTCTAGTAGCATACTAGTAGCACACTAGCAGTACATTAGTAGCATTCTAAAATACAAGTAGCATACTAGTATACTAACAGTACACTAGTAGCATATTAGTAGCATACTAGTAGTATACTAGTCTTACACTAGTAGTATACTGTAGTACATTATTAGCATACTAATATACTAGTAGCATACTAATATACTAGTAGCATACTAATATACTATTAGCATACTAGTAGTACAGTAGTAGCATACTAGTAGTATACTAGTTGTACACTAGTAGTATACTAGTGTCACTGGTGCAGCCTAGAAAGATAATGTTCCACCATTACCCACAAAACTGGGCCTTTAGTAATCTTGTTAGCATACAATAGTATACTGTATATATGATAAAAGTAGCGACTAGGTGACAGTAAAGTATTTATAAAGAATAACAGACCGATAGTACTAACGTCCCACTTCAAAGATATGTTTGAATGGGTTCTAAGAAGCAACGTCGCCATCCATTTAGATACCCATCAGTTGCACAACTCAGGGCAACACGGATTTAGAGCAGGTCTCTCCTGCCTGTCCCAACTACTGGACCACTATAACATGGTCTTGGATGCTCTGGAGGATAAACAAAATTAGATGTAGTACGTAAGAACATAAGAAAGGAGGAACACTGCAGCAGGCCTGTTGGCCCATACTAGGCAGGGCCTTTACAATCAATCCCACTAACAAAACATTTGCCCAACCAATTTTTCAATGCCACCCAAGAAAGAAGCTCTGTTAACCCTATCCACACAGGCTTTGCGAAAGCCTTCGACAAGTGTGATCATGGTGTAATAGCGCACAAAATACTTTATTAAGGAATAACAGGAAAAGTTGGTAGATGGATCTACAACTTCCTAACAACTAGAACACAAAGACTAATATTAAACAGAGTATTGCAATATTCACCTACAGTGAAAAGGTGTTCCACAAGGTACAGTACTCGCTCCCATCCTGTTCCTCATCCTCATATCTGACATAGACAGAGATGACTCACGAAATCGTAATGACACGATTGCAAACAAACCATACCCAGGCTGGGATTGAACCCGCTGTCAGAGAGTCTCAAAACTCCAGCCCGTCGCGTTAGCCACTAGACCAGCTAGTGGACGAATCTTATTGTGGCTAGCTGGTCTAGTGGCTAACGCGACGGGCTGGAGTTTTGAGACTTTCTGACCACGGGTTCAATCCCAGCCGGGGTATGGTTTGATAGACAGAGATGTAAGCCACAGCACAGTGTCTTCCTTTGCGGATGACACCCGAATGACAGTGTCATCCGCTGAAGACACTGCAAGTCTCCAAGCGGACATCAACCAAATCTTTAAATGGGCGTCTGAAACCAGTTTCAATTACTACGCTATGGAAAACTCGAGGAAATTAAAACTGTATCGTGGTATAAAACAAATTCCAATTACACAATACAGCGTGAAACTAATGTGAAAGACCTGGGAGTGATAATGTCAGAGGATCTCATTTTCAAAGATCACAACAATGTATCTGCCACATCTGGTAGGAAAATGATGGGATGGATAATAAGAACCTTCAAAACTAGGGACGCCAAGTCCATGATGATTCTCTTCGTATTGCTCGATTTCTCTAGACTGGAATACTGCTGTACGCTAACTGCCCCTTTCAAGACAGGCGAAATTGAAGACCTGGAGAGTGTACAGAAAATTTAACGGCACACATAAGTATGATAAAGCTCCTTAATTACTGAGAATGGTTAAAGTCCCTTGATTTGTATTCCCTGGAACGCAGGCGAGAAAATCCTAGAGGGATTAGTCATAAATCAGCACACGAAAATCACTCCCTAAGAAAGCGAAAGATTTGGCAAGAGATGCAATATCTCCCCAATAAAAAGTAGACAGTACAATAAGTGTCAGAGGCCCAAGACTGTTCAACTGTCTCCCAGCAGTGAGTGTCGGGAAACTTTTTTCCCAAACTGTACAAGGTCAGTACTGTCTTGGTACCACACCTGTCTCAACTGACACTGAGAAGATAACTTCTATACAACAAGACGGGCAGCAGACAGCAACTACACTTTGGTAGTTTCTTGCTCAAGGACATCACTTCATCTGTGATAATTATTCATTCCTGGAATGACTCGAGGCTGGAACATATTAGCACAACAAAACAGCAGTGAAAAAAAAGTCAATTGACCAAATGAAATCTCTGTCCCACAAATGGCTCCAACTTCATCTTGCTCCCTATTCGTATGTTTCATTACAATAACAAAACTTACAAATGAACTGAAATATGTAACAGCACTTAGTTCAGATTGAGATATTCTATTTTCTTGAAAATTTACAATGTGGGTGACATTGTAGGGAGTATATTTACGTAGGTAGTTTACAGTGAGGATTTACAATGATGTGTAGTACAAAGAGAGCCACTATTATACCATGGCATTACGGGCAGTCTAAACTGAACAGATTACTGATTATTTAACAATACACGTACAAAACTTAGTTTGATCAGGTTGAACTAATTATACAATAGGTTATACGTCTATCAAATATGTTCGTAAATATGCGTAAGAATTCTTTTAACCTAGTCCTGTCAGAGAGAGGGAGAGAGAGAGAGAGAGAGAGAGAGAGAGAGAGAGAGAGAGAGAGAGAGAGAGAGAGAGAGTTGGGAGGAGCCTAAATGAGAGTGCCATAAGGGAAGAATAACACTTGCACAAGGGAGCACTATATGACCCCAGCCTCACCCACACATCTCCCGACCCACGACCTGCAATCCTCAACCAGCCGCCCACCGATCCCCACAACACCGCACCGCAGTAATCGTTCAAGATAGCCGTGGAAGGAAGGGAGTGACGTTCTCTATCTCTGTCAGCGCTGGCGCACTAAAGTGTTTCCTGACATGCGCTCTTCCCACCAAAACGTTGTCTAGCTAATGCGCCCACATGCGACTTTGGCGGCAAAAGAATGTAACTCATTTAAGAGGCGCAAGTGATCTGCATTTCGCATCAGGGCGCCAATACGAGGTCAACGCCATGAATACTAACATTATAAATCACTTTTCACATAATAACAGGCTTGAGTCTGCCTGAGTTAACGGGGATTCACTTATCGTTTGTGTAATCGCTTATTGATGACTCTATAATACAAGACTGTAGGCTCGATTATACGTTCCTTTATTCTGTTTACAAGATTTATAAGTCAGAACGATCAAAGTAAAACTTACTATTTTTTTATTGATATAACTGATACAGAACTTTTAATAAAGGACTTTATTACAACTATTACAAGAGTGCAATAAGGATTTGAACAAATTCAAAATTTTTTTAGTATTTTTGGTGTCGTAGGAAAGTTACTGTGGAATATTATTGTATATATGTTATTGTACATATATATTATTGTATATATGTTATATTGTGTGTGTATGAATGTACATGAGGATATGTTGTTACAACTGTGTTGTTACCACTGTGTTGTTACCACTGTGTTGTTACCACTGTGTTGTTACCACTGTGTAGTTACCACTGTGTAGTTACCACTGTGTAGTTACCACTGTGTTGTTACCACTGTGTTGTTACCACTGTGTTGTTACCACTGTGTTGTTACCACTGTGTTGTTACCACTGTGTTGTTACCACTGTGTTGTTACCACTGTGTAGTTACCACTGTGTTGTTACCACTGTGTTGTTACCACTGTGTTGTTACCACTGTGTTGTTACCACTGTGTTGTTACCACTGTGTTGTTACCACTGTGTTGTTACCACTGTGTGGTTACCACTGTGTGTTACCAGTTATCACTGTGTAGTTACCACTGTGTAGTCACCACTGTTACCACTGTGTAGTTACCACTGTGTTGTTACCACTGTGTTGTTACCACTGTGTTGTTACCACTGTGTTGTTACCACTGTGTTGTTACCACTGTGTAGTTACCACTGTGTAGTTACCACTGTGTTGTTACCACTGTGTTGTTACCACTGTGTTGTTACCACTGTGTTGTTACCACTGTGTTGTTACCACTGTGTTGTTACCACTGTGTTGTTACCACTGTGTTGTTACCACTGTGTTGTTACCACTGTGTAGTTACCACTGTGTAGTTACCACTGTGTAGTTACCACTGTGTTGTTACCACTGTGTTGTTACCACTGTGTAGTTACCACTGTGTTGTTACCACTGTGTAGTTACCACTGTGTAGTTACCACTGTGTAGTTACCACTGTGTTGTTACTACTGTGTTGTTACCACTGTGTTGTTACCACTGTGTTGTTACCACTGTGTTGTTACCACTGTGTTGTTACCACTGTGTTGTTACCACTGTGTTGTTACCACTGTGTTGTTACCACTGTGTTGTTACCACTGTGTTGTTACCACTGTGTTGTTACCACTGTGTAGTTACCACTGTGTTGTTACCACTGTGTTGTTACCACTGTGTTGTTACCACTGTGTAGTTACCACTGTGTAGTTACCACTGTGTTGTTACCACTGTGTTGTTACCACTGTGTTGTTACCACTGTGTTGTTACCACTGTGTTGTTACCACTGTGTTGTTACCACTGTGTTGTTACCTGAGTGTAGTTACCACTGTGTAGTTACCAGAGTGTAGTTACCACTGTGTAGTTACCACTGTGTAGTTACCAGAGTGTAGTTACCACTGTGTAGTTACCAGAGTGTAGTTACCACTGTGTAGTTACCTGAGTGTAGTTACCACTGTGTAGTTACCAGAGTGTAGTTACCACTGTGTTGTTACCACTGTGTAGTTACCAGAGTGTAGTTACCACTGTCTAGTTACCACTGTGTAGTTACCAGAGTGTAGTTACCACTGTGTTGTTACCTGAGTGTAGTTACCACTGTGTAGTTACCAGAGTGTAGTTACCACTGTGTAGTTACCAGAGTGTAGTTACCACTGTGTAGTTACCAGAGTGTAGTTACCACTGTGTAGTTACCTGAGTGTAGTTACCACTGTGTAGTTACCAGAGTGTAGTTACCACTGTGTTGTTACTACTGTGTAGTTACCAGAGTGTAGTTACCACTGTCTAGTTACCACTGTGTAGTTACCAGAGTGTAGTTACCACTGTGTAGTTACCTGAGTGTAGTTACCACTGTGTAGTTACCAGAGTGTAGTTACCACTGTGTTGTTACCACTGTGTAGTTACCAGAGTGTAGTTACCACTGTGTAGTTACCAGAGTGTAGTTACCACTGTGTTGTTACCACTGTGTAGTTACCAGAGTGTAGTTACCACTGTGTAGTTACCAGAGTGTAGTTACCACTGTGTAGTTACCACTGTGTAGTTACCAGAGTGTAGTTACCACTGTGTAGTTACCAGAGTGTAGTTACCACTGTGTAGTTACCAGAGTGTAGTTACCACTGTGTAGTTGCCCCAGTTTAATTACCACTGTGTAGTTACCAGAGTGTAGTTACCACTGTGTAGTTACCACAGTGTAGTTACCACTGTGTAGTTACCAGAGTGTAGTTACCAGAGTGTAGTTACCAGAGTGTAGTTACCACTGTATAGTTACCACTGTATAGTTACCACTGTGTAGTTACCAGAGTGTAGTTACCACTGTGTAGTTACCACTGTGTAGTTACCACTGTGTAGTTGCCACAGTTTAGTTACCACTGTGTAGTTACCAGAGTGTAGTTACCACTGTGTAGTTACCACAGTGTAGTTACGACTGTGTAGTTACCACTGTGTAGTTACCACTGTGTAGTTACCACTGTGTAGTTACCACTGTGTAGTTACCACTGTGTAGTTACCACTGTGTAGTTACCACTGTGTAGTTACCACTGTGTAGTTACCACTGTGTAGTTACCACTGTGTAGTTACCACTGTGTAGTTACCACTGTGTAGTTACCAGAGTGTAGTTACCACTGTATAGTTACCACTGTGTAGTTGCCACAGTTTAGTTACCACATTCTCACGCTCACATTCTCTCTCTCTCTCTCTCTCTCTCTCTCTCTCTCTCTCTCTCTCTCTCTCTCTCTCTCTCTCTCTCTCTCTCTCTCTCTCTCTCTCTCACTTTGTGATGAAATATTTAGGAACCTTCGTTCCGTGTTACTCTGTTGCTTAATGAAAGACACACATTTGTTCAAGTGCCTATTTTCTATATATTTTTTTTAAATTTTGATAGTTTCTGTGCATGGGCCAGCATGTCTGCTGCAGTGCTGCTTCATTCTTATATTCTTTTCTTTTTTGTATCTTGAGAGTGTTTCACTGATCAGCGTAATATTTTCAACGCTGGTTAGGTTCACAAGTGAAGATGGAATACCACATAAGCGATAGGACTGAAAAGAGCAACGAGTGCAGGCACCTCTGGACACTTAAGATTAATGATGCAGTTTTTCCAGTAGAATATAACATTATGAGAAACGACAGAGGAACCAGTTGATGTGGAAAAGTTCCTTTATTAGTCAGAAATTAGTGTTTTTTTTTTTATTAAACGAGCTGAAAAATGTATCGAGGAGTCAAATATCATATATATCTACATATTAAAGACATTTAGAACTGGAAGAAGAGATATGGTGTTAGACAATGCGACATACAACCTTCCACTAAACAAGAGGACAGGAATATGAAGACAGTAACAGAGCCATGGTGGACATGATAACAGAGCCATGGTGGACATGATAACAGAGCCATGGTGGACATGATAACAGAGCCATGGTGGACGTGATAACAGAGCCATGGTGGACATGATAACAGAGCCATGGTGGACATGATAACAGAGCCATGGTGGACATGATAACAGAGCCATGGTGGACATGATAACAGAGCCATGGTGGACGTGACAACAGAGCCATGGTGGACATGATAACAGAGCCATGGTGGACATGATAACAGAGCCATGGTGGACATGATAACAGAGCCATGGTGGACATGATAACAGAGCCATGGTGGACATGATAACAGAGCCATGGTGGGCATGATAACAAAAGTGGCTAGAAGAACACACATGGGACATACAAAACTATTCGCCATGGGAGACCTCAGTGATAAGGAAATAGACTGGAAAAGTCTGGATCCACTAAGATGACTAAAAGCATGGAGAGGTAAGTTCTTGGAGGTGGCGGTGGAAAACTTAATGAGTCAGAATGTTAGAGACACAACTAGGAAGAGAGTTGGTGAGGAACCAGCAAAATTTAATTATGTGTTCACTCTAAACGATATAGGGAAATTTGAATATGCAAGTTCCCTTGGTGGTAGTAACCATTCAGCGCTGAGGTTAGAATAACTTGTGGGAGTGAAGAGAAATACAGAGCATAAAAGAAGGGATAAATCTGACTTCAGAAGAGAATCCTATGATGATACAGTGGAGCCTTGGTTGTCGAGTTTAATTCATTCCAGATGTCGATTCAACAACTAAAATGGACGACAACAAAAGCAAACTTTTCCAATTCCTGATCAAAATGACAATATAATAATGTATTAAAAATGTACTGACTACTACATAAAACTGTAAGTTGAATACTAAAAGAAACTTTAGCTGAAATGTTGAACACTAAATGAAAATTTAACTGCCTCTTACTTGTCAGAGGAGAGGTAATGGCATACTGGAGAGGAGAGAGGAGGAAGTTACTGCTTGGAAGGAGAGTCACCTTCTGTTAATATATCAGGCAACTGTCCTTCGGGTGTTATTTCTCTTCTCTGTCTCTTTTCACCACCAACATCTTTTTCTGGCTCACTGGTTCTTTGTGTCACTAAAAATCTGTCCAGAGAGGTTTGTTTCAGGCTCAGTTTTAACACTTGTCTAAATTCGGACATTACACTGTCAATGTACATGTTAGAGAGATGGAGGGGCACTGCTTTGTCTAGATGGTATTTTTCAGCAAACTCCTGTACTTCACGTCATTTAGCACACATTTCCTTGACAGATGCAATGGGCACATTATCCCTTCCTTCCTCTTCCTCTGATGACAGCTTCTCTGCTACAGTCTGATGCTGCTCCTTCTGAAGTTCTACAGGTTCTTGTGTGGCGAGTTCAGTTCTATGCTCCTCCAACAACTCCTCCACATCATTTTCAGCCACCTTTTTGCCCAAGGTCTTCCCAGAGACACAATATCCTCTACTGGTTCAGGCTCATCTTCAAAGCTGGCTGGCTGCCATATGGTCATGCCACAGTTTTTTTCCATGCTGACTACATAGTCCTGGAAGACACATTCCCCCAGGCTTTGTCCATAAGCCTCAAGCAGGTGAGGATATTGAAATGGTCCTTCCAGAACTCCCTGAGGGTTAAATTTATTTCTGAAGTGATTTCAAAGCACCTTTCAAAAAGTGCTTTGGAGTAGAGTTTCTTGAAGTTAGAAATGACCTGCTGGTCCATGAGCTGGATGAGATGAGTAGTGTTAGGAGGCAAGTACTTCACAGTTATAAAACTGAATTCCTCCAGCAACTTGTTTTCCAAGCTTGGAGGGCCAGCAGAAGTATTATCCATAAGTAAAAGGACCCTGAGTGGCAACTGTGTTTTAATGAGGCACTTTTTAACAGTGGGAGCAAAGACCTCATGAACCCACTCAATAAAAAATTGTCCTGTTACCCAAGCTTTCGTGTTGACATACCACATCACAAGTTTTTCATAGCATTGTTTTTCTTAAAAAATCGTGGATTTTCGGAATGATAAAGGGCTTTAATTTCAATTCCCCATTTGCATTACTATACAGTAACAGAGTGAGCCTCTCTTTCATTGGTTTGTGTCCTGGCACTACTTTTCCTCTTCAGTTACGTAGATCCTCTTGGGCATTTTCTTCCAGAAGAGGCCTGTCTCGTCATATATACTTCTATATACTCTTGGAATTCGGTAACATATTTTTCAACAGCCATTTTGTCAGCACTGGAAGCCTCCCCATGCCTAGTCACACTATGAATGCCACTTTTTTTTCTTAAAATTTTCATTATTCAGTGTACATTCTGTGAGCATGTGACCCGAGGCGTTCGCGTTGCCGTTCGACAACCAAGAGAACTTACGAAAACCGGGACTTTTTACTTGAATTCCTAGCAGGCACGACCCACCAGACACGACCCACCACACACGACAAACAAGACACGACAAACCAGACACGACAAACCAGACACGACCCACCAGACACGACCCACCAGACACGACCCACCAGACACAACCCACCATATACGACCCACCAGACAACCCACCAGACACGACCCACCAGATACGACCCACCAGATACGACCCACCAGACACGACCCACCAGACACGACCCACCAGACACGACCCACCAGACACGACCCACCAGACACGACCCACCAGACACGACCCACCAGACACGACCTATCAGACACGACCCACCAGACACGACCCACCAGACACGACCTATCAGACACGACCTATCAGACACAATATAGCAGACACCAACCAGCAGACAAAGTACAGCAGACAGAGGTTAACCCTCCATCAAATTTCATCCACCTCACCAACCTCATCCACTTCACCCATCTCATCCACATCACCCACCTCACCCACCTCACCCACCTCATCCACCTCACCCACCTCACCCACCTCACCCACCTCACCCACCTCGCCCAGCTCACCCACCTCACCCACCACATCCACCACATCCACCTCACCCACCTCACCCACCTCATCCTCCTCACCCACCTCATCCACCTCACCCACCTCACCCACCTCATCCTAATCATAAACTCTTATGTCTGTGAGGAACTAATGTTAACGCAATGGAATACAGTAAATCACAGTGAAAAACAGTGAACCACAGTAAATCACAGAGGACCACAGTGAACCACAGTAAATCACAGTGGATCACACTGAACGACAGTAAATCACAGTGGACTACAGTGAACCACAGTGAATCACAGTAAATCACAGTGGACTACAGTGAACCACAGTGAATCACAGTAAATCACAGTGGACCACAGTGAACCACTGTTACGGTTCAAATCTTAATGTTTAGCCAGGTTAGTGCACTCCGTAACAACACTTCAAAGAATGAAAAGATATTGTTCCAAACTTAGAAATGTAAGGCACAAATAATAGTTACTCAGTCTTTTCAAGTTTTTTTATTTAAAAGCTTAAATACTTTAGATATTCATAAATATCTATTAAATATCACTGTCAAAATCTTTCCTTCACACAAGAAAACTCTTAAATAGAATGTACATGTCAATATGGTCACTACACTTGATAATGATCAGAGGAATATTACCGCTTCCTCAATAGTAACATTACTTGTGTTCAAGTACATATATTGAGAATTAACACTTTCACTGAGTAACTCCCTGGCATAAGGAATATATCACAAAGTTCTAAGCTTGACACTGGTCGTCACATCGTAACCTGAAGATAACAGTATATAATTGTCAGCAGACTTCACAATAAACCACAAGCTGGATCAGGAGTTTCTATAACCCAATTCTCTATCCAAGTGAGAATAAGGCGGAGTACTAGGAGGGTAGCTCAGTCAATGCACACTGAGTCAGCAGAGAGAGTGAGCTGCCATATACAGTAAATTCCTTCATGACATCAACTCGTCAAAAGGGGGAGAGGGTAGAGCGGTGCAAACTACCCACCAATGGAGATACCTCGTTATAAACCTTAGCCAGGTGTACCTACCTAACACATTACTCAAGATATATATATATACACATCATACCCGGGTATATTCCTAAATCAGATAATATTATAAACTAGTGGAATCTTTAATTTAGCTAATATTAAAGAAACCCAGAGTATAATATTAAGTGGATAATACATATAAATTAATCACATTATGACCTTGGTCATAACAACCACAGTAAATCACAGTGAACCACAGTGAACCACAGTAAATCACAGTGGACCACAGTGCACCGCAGTAAACCACAGTAACCCACATTGAACCACAGTGCACCACAGTGAACCACAATAAACCACAGTGAACCACAGTAAATCAGAGTGGACCACAGTAAATCACAGTGGACTACAGTGAACCACAGTAAGTCATAGTGGACCACAGTGAACCACAGTAAATCATAGTGGACTATAGTGAACCACAGTAAATCACAGTGGACCACAGTGAACCACAGTGACTCACAGTAAATCACAGTGGACCACAGTGAACCACAGTAAATCACAGTGAACCACAGTGAATCACAGTAAGTCACAGTGGACCACAGTGAACCACAGTAAATCACAGTGGACAACAGTGAACCACAGTGACCCACAGTAAATCACAGTGGACCACAGTGAACCACAGTAAATCACAGTGGGCCACAGTGCACCACAGTGAACCACAGTAATCCACAGTGAACCACAGTGCACCACAGTGAACCACAATAGACCACAATGAACCACAATAAACCACAGTGCACCACAGTGAACCACAGTAAACCACAGTGAACCTCAGTAATCCACAGTGAACCACAGTGCACCACAGTAAACCAAAGTAAACCGCAGTGGACCACGGTGAACCACAGTGAACTACAGTATACCACAGTGAAGCTACATGGACCACATTGAACCAAAATGGATCACAGTGGGCCACAAAGAACTCAGTGAACCACATTTGTCCACAGTAAACCATAGTATAATACAGTGGACCACAGTGGACCATTGTGAACACAGTGGACCATTGTGAACACAGTGGACCACAGGTGAATGCAGTGAACCACAGTGGACCACAATGAACTGTAGTGAGCCACAGTGAGCCATAGTGAACCATAGTGAGCCACAGTGGACCACAGTGAATCATGGTGAACCATAGTGAACCACAGTGATCCACAGTGAATCACAGTGAACCATAGTGAACAAAAGTGAGAAACAGTGGACCATAGTGTACTACAGTGAACCATTTTGCACCACAGTGGACCGTAGTGAGCCACAGTGAACCATGGTGAACCACAGTGGACCATAGTGAACAGCAGTGGACCACAGTGGTCCACAGTCTACAGCAGTGGCACATAGTGGACCGTATTGGAACACAATTGATCATACTGAACCACTGTAGACCACTGTGGACCACAGTGGTCCACAGTGGAACATAGTGGACCACAGTGGGCAATAGTGAACCAGAGTAGACCACAGTGGACCACCGGTCCACTGGTCCACAGCTTCCAGAAAGATATGACACTGGTTCAGTGTCGTGAAGCTTATCAGTAACTTGTCGTAGAATTCCTCTGAATTAGCGACTAATTTGTCGTGTCTGCTGGCCATAGCTGGCCACAGTGTGGCCAGGCCGGTGTTGATGGCCCCGAGATTAGAAGAAGTGACTAATCACAAGAATTGTTCATGTCTCTATATCTGGCCAGAGTGTTATCTTAATAACGCTGAAGGTTCGTTACTGGAAGTTAACTCAAGGAGAGAGACCATGTAGGGAGGCTGGAGGTGTGGGAGAACGTGGGTGATCATTGTGGGAGGAACGTGGGTGATCATTGTGGGAGGAACGTGGGTGATCATTGTGGGAGGACGTGGGTGATAATTGTGGGAGGACGTGGTGATCACTGTGGGAGGACGTGGTGACCACTGTGGGAGGACGTGGTGATCAGTGTGGGAGGAACGTGGGTGATCATTGTGGGAGGACGTAGGTGATCATTGTGGGAGGAACGTGGTGATCACTGTGGGAGGAACGTGGTGATCACTGTGGGAGGACGTAGGTGATCATTGTGGGAGGAACGTTGTGATTACTGTGGGAGGAACGTGGTGATCACTGTGGGAGGAACGTGGGTGATCACTGTGGGAGGAACGTGGGTGATCATTGTGGGAGGAACGTGGGTGATCATTGTGGGAGGACGTGGGTGATCATTGTGGGAGGAACGTGGTGATCACTGTGGGAGGAACGTGGGTGATCACTGTGGGAGGACGTGGGTGATCACTGTGGGAGGAACGTGGGTAATCACTGAGAGGAACATGGGTGATAACTGTGGGAGGAACGTGGGTGATCACTGTGAGAGGAACATGGGCGATCATTGTGGGAGGAACGTGGGTGATCATTGAGAGGAACATGGGTGATCACTGTGGGAGGAACGTGGGTGATCACTGTGAGAGGAACATGGGTGATCACTGTGGGAGGAACGTGGTGATCACTGTGGGAGGAACGTGGGTAATCACTGTGGGAGGAACGTGGGAGATCACTGTGGGAGGACGTTGGTGATCACTGGGAGGACGTGGGTGATCACTGTGGGAGGACGTTGGTGATCACTGTGGAAGGACGTGGGTGATTATTGTGGGAGGAACGTGGGTGATCACTGTGGGAGAACGTGGGTGATCACTGTGAGAGGAACGTGGGTAATCACTGTGGGAGGAACGTGGGTGATCACTGTGGGAGGACGTGAGTGATCAGTATGGGAGGACGTGGGTGATCACTGTGGGAGGAATGTGGGTGATCAATGTGGGAGGACGTGGGTGATCACTGTGGAAGGAACGTGGGTAATCACTGCGGGAGGAACGTGGGCGATCATTGTGGGAGGAACGTGGGTGATCACTGTGAGAGGAACAAGGGTGATCACTGTGGGAGGAACGTGGGTGATCACTGTGAGAGGAACATGGGTGATCACTGTGGGAGGAACGTGGTGATCACTGAGGGAGGAGCGTGGGTGATTACTGTGGATGGAACGTGGGTGATCACTGAGGGAGGAGCGTGGGTGATCACTGTGGTAGGAACATGGGTGATCACTGTGAGAGGAGCGTGGTGATCACTGTGGTAGGAACGTGGTGATCACTGTGGGAGGAACGTGGGTGATCACTGTGGTAGGAACATGGGTGATCACTGTGAGAGGAGCGTGGTGATCACTGTGGTAGGAACGTGGGTGATCACTGAGGGAGGAGCGTGGGTGATCACTGTGGTAGGAACATGGGTGATCACTGTGAGGGGAGGGTGGTGATCACTGTGGTAGGAACTTGGGTGATCACTGTGAGAGGAGCGTGGTGATCACTGTGGGAGGAACGTGGGTGATAACTGTGAGAGGAGCGTGGGTGATCACTGTGGAAGGAACGTGGGTGATCACTGTGAGAGGAGCGTGGTGATCACTGTTGTAGGAACGTGGTGATCAATGTGGGAGGAACGTGGTGATCACTGTGGAAGGAACGTGGGTGATCACTGTGGGAGGAACGCGGATGATCACTGTGAGAGGAACGTGGGTGATCACTGTTTTAGGAACGTGGGTGATTTACCCTATGGTACCTAGTGTGAGAAATTACCTACATAATGTTTACGTGCAAGTAATTTGGGTGAGGTAAGTGGGACTTAGTCACAGTAGGTGGCAGAAGTGTCTCTCCCAAGATGCCCACTACATCACCACTCTCACATCAAGATGCCCACTACATCACCACTCTCACATCAAGATGCCCACTACATCACCACTCTCACATCAAGATGCCCACTACATCACCACTCTCACATCAAGATGCCCACTACATCACCACTCTCACATCAAGATGCACACTACATCACCACTCTCACATCAAGATGCCCACTACATCACCACTCTCACATCAAGCTCGACCTCACATTAAACTAATAATTACAATATTAAACAGTAATACCAATAATGAAGACTGTATATGATTTTAACACCTGACTGTTAAAAATGGTTAATTACAATATTTTTACAGAGACTACGGAAGGTTTTCTAATAACTATATCATTAGAACAATAAATTTTATACACATTAACTTACCATTTGCCACAGGAAGACACTTAATGCTGGTGAGACACACTCTAACGCCTACCTGACACATAGACACTACACTGACCAGCGAGAATTCTAAATGAAAGGACAGTGACCTTCCTCAACCAGAGTTTAATGACACAATTGTGACACAGTTTGCAGATGATGTTATTCATGTCGTCTCATCAACTCCAGTAACAGGAAAATACAAGTATGAGAGAGTCATAGAAAAAATGAATATTGAACTTCGTCGAACATCTAATTGGGAGAAGAAATGGAGAATTACGACTAATCCTGACAAGGTCCTTGTTAGCACGATAGGATGTTTTGCATCAACCATCGAAGATAAAGGGGGTATCTCCATCAGAGGTACACCTGTAGCCATTAGAAACCCTAACAAGATCTTGGGATATGAAATAGACAGGCTGCTCCACTCAACATCTCATGTAACTAAATTATTATTATAATCAAAGGGGAAGCGCTAAACCCGTAGGATTATACAGCGCCCGGGGGGGGGGGAGATGTGGAAGGCATTCAGGCTTAATTCGGGGAACTGGAGCACAGTTCCAATTCCCTAAATCAAGAGCCCCTCACCAACATCAAGGAACCTTCCATGAGGGGACATGTAACTAAAAAGATCAACACAGCCAAAGCCGGTCTTAGCAGACTCTTTCGATTCAATCAAGCCCCTCAACATGTCAAAAAACATCTGTATAAAATGATAATAAGACCTATACTTGAATACCCTTGTGTCCCAATGTCATTAACAACAAAGACCAACATGCTACGGTTACAAAGGGTCCAGAATAGAGCTCTTCGCTTTATTACCGATACCAGGAGGAGAGACAGAGTTAAAATGGCAGATTTACATACACAACAAGATATTACTGCCATAAATGTACGCCTTGACACCCTAAAAAAGAAACAACTTTATACAATGCAAGAACTATACATGCCAGATAGAGAACATCCTATACAAGTGATAAATACCACCGATTACACCATCAATACTCCGCCTCACAGGACTCAAAGAATGACTCTCCCACAGAGGGTTTGTCGTTTTATTCATAAAGATGATTACCCTCGACCCATGATTTTGAGTAACTTACCTGATGAAGAAGATTGGACACCACCAGAACCCTTCTATGTACACTGAGAAAATCATCGCCCCCAATTAGGGAGACATCTTAAATAACATTCTAATGTAAAATTATGCTATTGACTATTGTTGGACACCACCATTAAGAAGCTATTGTCACGAGCTCATAAACTGGCCAGAAAATATTGCCTTTCTTGTTGTATAAATATCCGTTGTGCAATCGCGAAAAAAAAAAAAAAAAAAAAAAAAAAAAAAAAAAAAAAAAAAAAAAAAAAAAAAAAAAAAAAAGCAATTGCACCTTGTATAACTACTACCAATTCAGAGTCATGTAGTTATATACCTATTATATCTATGTGACTCTGATGGGTTAGTATTATACCTCTTAAAGAATATCTTATTAATTCACATACACTTTTTAATTTGCACCAAAGTGGTTGGACCACTTACCTTTTATATCCTACCTCTCCCCCCCCTCCCACCCTTTTCAAATATTTCCATCCTTACCCATCCTTCTTCCTTACCCATCTTACCAAAGCTCTGGTCATCAGAAGAAGAAGACAGTGACAGAATTCCTTGTGTGAGTGATGGCTGTCTCCTACTTTTTCACCATCCACACGTAATTCTTGAGGTCCCGCAAATTTCCTGTCACAGTTCTTCAGCAGGGAAAATTAACACAGGTTCCAATTACAAGTTCAAGCTAAAACACCCTAACTGAACTTCGATGATGCCTGATTATATTACACCGCTAACAGACAATTGTTGACATATCAAGACAGATACGGCGTCCCCCGCCCAGTCTGTCCGGCCGCTGTTCCATATCCCCTCCAACCCCCTCACTCGAAATTTCTCGAAGGGTCAAATCAGCATCACATTTTTAATATACAATTGTTATATTATTCAAATTTACACATGTTGAATTTAGGAAAATTCATTATATTCCACACTAAGTGAGCATTAGATCTACCCTGTGGTACCCTGCTAGTACTACATCTACCCTGTGGTACCCTGCTAGTACTACATCTACCCTGTGGTACCCTGTTAGTACTACATCTACCCTGTGGTACCCTGCTAGTACTACATCTACCCTGTGGTACCCTGCTAGTACTACATCTACCCTGTGGTACCCTGTTAGTACTACATCTACCCTGTGGTACCCTGCTAGTACTATATCTACAATGTGGTATCCTGCTAGTACTACATCTACCCTGTGGTACCCTGCTAGTACTACATCTACCCTGTGGTACCCTGCTACTACTATATCTACAATGTGGTATCCTGCTAGTACTACATCTACCCTGTGGTACCCTGCTAGTACTACGTCTAACCTGTGATACCCTGCTAGTACTATATCTACCCTGTGGTACCCTGATAGTACTACATATACCCTGTGGTACTCTGCTAATACTACATCTACCCTGTGGTACCCTGATAGTACTACATCTACCCTGTGGTACTCTGCTAGTACTACATCTACCCTGTGGTACTCTGCTAGTATTACATCTACCCTGTGGTACCCTGATAGTACTATATCTACCCTGAGGTACCCTGCTAGTACTACATCTACCCTGTCGTACTCTGCTAGTACTACATCTACCCTGTGGTACTCTGCTAGTACTACATCTACCCTGTGGTACACTGCTAGTACTACATCTACCCTGTGGTACTATGCTAGTATTACATATACCCTGTGGTACTCTGTAAGTACTACATCTACCCTGTGGTACTCTGTAAGTACTACATCTACCCTGTGGTACTCTGCTAGTACTATATCTACCCTGTGTTACCCTGCTAGTGCTACATCTACCCTGTGGTACTCTGCTAGTACTACATCTACCCTGTGGTACCCTGCTAGTGCTACATCTACCCTGTGGTACTCTGCTAGTACTACATCTACCCTGTCGTGCTCTGCTAGCACTACATCTACTCTGTGTTACCCTGCTAGTGCTACATCTACCCTGTGGTACTCTGCTAGCACTACATCTACCCTGTGGTACTCTGCTAGTACTACATCTACCCTGTGATACTCTGCTAGTACTACATCTACCCTGTGGTACCCTGCTAGTACTACATCTACCCTGTGGTACTCTGCTAGTACTACATCAACCCTGTGATACTCTGCTAGCACTACATCTACCCTGTGGTACTCTGCAAGTACTACATCTACCTTGTGGTACTCTGCTAGTGCTACATCTACCCTGTGGTACTCTGCTAGTACTACATCTACCCTGTGGTACTCCGCTAGTACTACATCTACCCTGTGTTACTCTGCTAGTACTACATTTACCCTGTGGTACTCTGCTAGCACTTCATCTACCCTCTGGTACACTGCTAGTACTACATCTACCCTGTGGTACTCTGCTAGTACTACATCTACCCTGTGGTACCCTGCTAGTACTACATCTACCCTGTGGTACTCCGCTAGTACTATATCTACCCTGTGGTACTCCTCTAGTACTACATCTAACCTGTGGTACTCTGCTAGTACTACAACTACCCTGTGGTACCCTGCTAGTACAACATCTACCCTGTTGTACTCCGCTAGTACTATATCTACCCTGTGGTACTCCGCTAGTACTACAGCTAACCTGTGGTACTCTGCTAGTACTACATCTACCCTGTGGTACCCTGCTAGTACTACATCTACCCTGTGGTACTCTGCTAGTACTACATCTACCCTGTGATACTCTGCTAGCGCTACATCTACCCTGTGGTACTCTGCTAATACTGCGTCTACCTAGTGGTACTCTGCTAGTGCTACATCTACCCTGTGGTACTCTGCCAGTACTACATTTACCCTGTGTTACTCCGCTAGTACTACATCTACCCTGTGGCACTCTGCTAGTACTACATTTACCCTGTGGTACTCTGCTAGTACTACATCTACCCTGCGGTACTATGCTAGTACTACATCTACCCTGTGGTTCTCTGCTAGTACTACATCTACCCTGTGGTGCTCTGCTAGTACTATATCTACCCTGTGGTACTCTGCTAGTACTACATCAACCCTGTGGTACTCTGCTAGTACTATATCTACCCTGTGGTACTCTGCTAGTACTACATGTACCCTGGGGTACCCTGCTAGTACTACATGTACCCTGTGATACTCTGCTAGTACTACATTTACCCTGTGGTACTCCGCAAGTACTACATCTAACCTGTGGTACTCTGCTAGTACTACATCTACCCTGTGGTACTGTGCTAGTACTACATCTACTCTGTGGTACCCTGCTAGTACTACGTCTACCCTGTGGTACCCTGCTAGCACTACATCTACCCTGTGGTACCCTGCTAGTACTACATCTTCCCTGTGGTACCCTGCAAGTTCTACATCTTCCCTATGATACCCTGCTAGTACTAAATCTACCCTGTGGTACTCTGCTAGAACTACATCTACCCTGTGGTACTCTTCTAGTACTACATCTACCCTGTGGTACTCTGCTCGTATTACATCTACCCTGTGGTACTCTGCTAGTACTACATCTACCCTGTGGTACTCTGCCAGCAATATATCTACCTTGCGTTACTCTGCTAGTGCTACGTCTGCCCTGTGGTACTCTCCCACCACTGCATCTACCCTGTGGTACTCTGCTAGTTCTACATCTACCCTGTGGTACTCTGCTAGTACTACATCTAACCTGTGGTACTTTGCTAGTTCTACATCTACCCTATGGTACTCTGCTAGTACTACATGTACCCTGTGGTACTCTGCTAGTACTACATCTAATCTGTGGTACTTTGCTAGTTCTACATCTACCCTGTGGTACTCTGCTAGTACTACATCTACCCTGTTGTACTCTGCTAGTACTACATCTACCCTGTGGTACTCAGCTAGTACTACATCTACCCTGTGGTACTCTGCTAGTACTACATCTAACCTGTGGTACTTTGCTAGTTCTACATCTACCCTGTGGTACTCTGCTAGTACTACATCTACCCTGTGGTACTCTGCTAGTACTACATCTACCCTGTGGTACTCAGCTAGTACTACATGTACCCTGTGGTACTCTGCTAGTACTACATCTACCCTGTGGTACTCAGCTAGTACTACATGTACCCTGTGGTACTCTGCTAGTACTACATGTACCCTGTGGTACTCTGCTAGTACTACATGTACCCTGTGGTACTCTGCTAGTACTACATGTACCCTGTGGTACTCTGCTAGTACTACATGTACCCTGTGGTACTCTGCTAGTACTACATGTACCCTGTGGTACTCTGCTAGTACTACATGTACCCTGTGGTACTCTGCTAGTACTACATGTACCCTGTGGTACTCTGCTAGTACTACATGTACCCTGTGGTACTCTGCTAGTACTACATGTACCCTGTGGTACTCTGCTAGTACTACATCTACCCTGTGGTACTCTGCTAGTACTCTGGAAGAGTGAAGCAGTGAACATTATGTAGAAGTTCTTGACAAACTAAAATTATTCATTAGAGCGAGACTTTGTAGTAGTAATAATAATAATAATAATAATAATAATAATAATAATAATAATAATAATAATAATAATAATAATAATAATAATAATAATAATAATAATATTTATTTACTACCAGTACATGTAGAAGGTATACAGACCATAGCTGACATCAGTGACATACTACTATATAGAAAGCCGCTTGTTATGCTGAGTATTTCCCGCAAATTAAGTCAGTTTTGTCCCAGGATGCGACCCACACCAGTCCACTAACACCCAGGATGTGACCCACACCAGTCCACTAACACCCAGGATGTGACCCACACCAGTCCACTAACACCCAGGATGTGACCCACACCAGTCCACTAACACCCAGGATGTGACCCACACCAGTCCACTAACACCCAGGATGTGACCCACACCAGTCCACTAACACCCAGGATGTGACCCACACCAGTCCACTAACACCCAGGATGTGACCCACACCAGTCCACTAACACCCAGGATGTGACCCACACAAGTCCACTAACACCCAGGATGCGACCCACACCAGTCCACTAACACCCAGGATGTGACCCACACCAGTCCACTAACACCCAGGATGTGACCCACACAAGTCCACTAACACCCAGGATGCGACCCACACCAGTCCACTAACACCCAGGATGTGACCCACACCAGTCCACTAACACCCAGGATGTGACCCACACAAGTCCACTAACACCCAGGATGCGACCCATACCAGTCCACTAACACCCAGGATGTGACCCACACCAGTCCACTAACACCCAGGATGCGACCCACACCAGTCCACTAACACCCAGGATGTGACCCACACCAGTCCACTAACACCCAGGATGTGACCCACACAAGTCCACTAACACCCAGGATGCGACCCACACCAGTCCACTAACACCCAGGATGTGACCCACACCAGTCCACTAACACCCAGGATGTGACCCACACAAGTCCACTAACACCCAGGATGCGACCCATACCAGTCCACTAACACCCATGTGGATAACACCCACGATGCGACCCACACCAGACCCAGGATGTGACCCACACCCGGCCCCTAACACCCAGGATGTGACCCACACCAGTCCACTAACACCCAGGATGCGACCCACACCAGTCCACTAACACCCAGGATGTGACCCACACCAGTCCACTAACACCCAGGATGCGACCCACACCAGTCCACTAACACCCAGGATGCGACCCACACCAGTCCACTAACACCCAGGATGCGACCCACACCAGTCCACTAACACCCAGGATGCGACCCACACCAGTCCACTAACACCCAGGATGCGACCCACACCAGTCCACTAACACCCAGGATGCGACCCACACCAGTCCACTAACACCCAGGATGCGACCCACACCAGTCCACTAACACCCAGGATGTGACCCACACCAGTCCACTAACACCCAGGATGTGACCCACACAAGTCCACTAACACCCAGGATGCGACCCACACCAGTCCACTAACACCCAGGATGTGACCCACACCAGTCCACTAACACCCAGGATGTGACCCACACCAGTCCACTAACACCCAGGATGCGACCCACACCAGTCCACTAACACCCAGGATGTGACCCACACCAGTCCACTAACACCCAGGATGCGACCCACACCAGTCCACTAACACCCAGGATGTGACCCACACCAGTCCACTAACACCCTGGATGTGACATACACCAGTCCACTAACACCCAGGATGCGACCCACACCAGTCCACTAACACCCAGGATGTGACCCACACCAGTCCACTAACACCCAGGATGCGACCCACACCAGTCCACTAACACCCAGGATGTGACCCACACCAGTCCACTAACACACAGGATGTGACCCACACCAGTCCACTAACACCCAGGATGTGACCCAAACCAGTCCACTAACACCCAGGATGCGACCCACACGAGTCCACTAACACCCAGGATGCGACCCACACCAGTCCACTAACACCCAGGATGCGACCCACACCAGTCAACTAACACCCAGGATGCGACCCACACCAGTCCACTAACACCCAGGATGTGACCCACACCAGTCCACTAACACCCAGGATGTGACCCACACCAGTCAACTAACACCCAGGATGCGACCCACACCAGTCCACTAACACCCAGGATGTGACCCACACCAGTCCACTAACACCCAGGATGCGACCCACACCAGTCCACTAACACCCAGGATGTGACCCACACCAGTCCACTAACACCCAGGATGTGACCCACACCAGTCCACTAACACCCAGGATGTGACCCACACCAGTCCACTAACACCCAGGATGTGACCCACACCAGTCCACTAACACCCAGGATGTGACCCACACCAGTCCACTAACACCCAGGATGTGACCCACACCAGTCCACTAAAACCCAGGATGTGACCCACACCAGTCCACTAACACCCAGGATGTGACCCACACCAGTCCACTAACACCCAGGATGTGACCCACACCAGTCCACTAACACCCAGGATGCGACCCACACCAGTCCACTAACACCCAGGATGCGACCCACACCAGTCCACTAACACCCAGGATGTGACCCACACCAGTCCACTAACACCCAGGATGTGACCCACACCAGTCCACTAACACCCAGGATGCGACCCACACCAGTCCACTAACACCCAGGATGTGACCCACACCAGTCCACTAATACCCAGGATGTGACCCACACCAGTCCACTAACACCCAGGATGTGACCCACACCAGTCCACTAACACCCAGGATGCGACCCACACCAGTCCACTATCACCCAGGATGCGACCCACACCAGTCCACTAACACCCAGGATGTGACCCACACCAGTCCACTAACACCCAGGATGCGACCCACACCAGTCCACTAACACCCAGGATGCGACCCACACCAGTCCACTAACACCCAGGATGCGACCCACACCAGTCCACTAACACCCAGGATGTGACCCACACCAGTCCACTAACACCCAGGATGCGACCCACACCAGTCCACTAACACCCAGGATGTGACCCACACCAGTCCACTAACACCCAGGATGTGACCCACACCAGTCCACTAACACCCAGGATGCGACCCACACCAGTCCACTAACACCCAGGATGCGACCCACACCAGTCCACTAACACCCAGGATGTGACCCACACCAGTCCACTAACACCCAAGATGCGACCCACACCAGTCCACTAACACCCAGGATGTGACATACACCAGTCCACTAACATCCAGGATGCGACCCACACCAGTCCACTAACACCCAGGATGCGACCCACACCAGGCCACTAACACCCAGGATGTGACCCACACCAGTCCACTAACACCCAGGATGCGACCCACACCAGTCCACTAACACCCAGAATGCGACCCACACCAGGCCACTAACACCCAGGATGTGACCCACACCAGTCCACTAACACCCAGGATGCGACCCACACCAGTCCACTAACACCCAGGATGTGACCCACACCAGTTCACTAACACCCAGGATGCGACCCACACCAGTCCACTAACACCCAGGATGTGACCCACACCAGTCCAATAACACCCAGGATGTGACCCACACCAGTCCACTAACACCCAGGATGCGACCCACACCAGTCCACTAACACCCAGAATGCGACCCACACCAGGCCACTAACACCCAGGATGTGACCCACACCAGTCCACTAACACCCAGGATGCGACCCACACCAGTCCACTAACACCCAGGATGTGACCCACACCAGTCCACTAACACCCAGGATGCGACCCACACCAGTCCACTAACACCCAGGATGTGACCCACACCAGTCCACTAACACCCAGGATGTGACCCACACCAGTCCACTAACACCCAGGATGTGACCCACACCAGTCCACTAACACCCAGGATGTGACCCACACCAGTCCACTAACACCCAGGATGTGACCCACACCAGTCCACTAACACCCAGGATGTGACCCACACCAGTCCACTAACACCCAGGATGCGACCCACACCAGGCCACTAACACCCAGGATGTGACCCACACCAGTCCACTAACACCCAGGATGCGACCCACACCAGTCCACTAACACCCAGGATGTGACCCACACCAGTCCACTAACACCCAGGATGCGACCCACACCAGTCCACTAACACCCAGGATGCGACCCACACCAGTCCACTAACACCCTGGTCCGTATTTTACTGATGGGTGAACAGGAACAACAGATGTAAGAAAACACGCCCAATGTTTCTACCCTCGCCTGGAACCGAATTCGGACGCTCTGAGAAGTTCTCACATTTAAGGTTGACAACAATGTTACCATCAGTACTGCAAGGAAAGTGATAGGCTGGATAACTAGAGATTTCATAACAAGAAATGCTGAGTAGATGTTACTCTTTAAGTGACTTTGATTCTCAGTGCTAGAATACTGCTGGATGCTAACACGGCTTCATGGCCGGCAACACTGCTCAACTGGTCCTTCATGGCAGGCAACACTGCTCAACTGGTCCTTCATGGCCGGCAACACTGCTCAACTGGTCCTTCATGGCCGGCAACACTGCTCAACTGGTCCTTCATGGCCGGCAACACTGCTCAACTGGTCCTTCATGGCAGGCAACACTGCTCAACTGGTCCTTCATGGCAGGCAACACTGCTTAACTGGTCCTTCATGGCAGGCAACACTGCTTAACTGGTCCTTCATGGCAGGCAACACTGCTTAACTGGTCCTTCATGGCAGGCAACACTGCTTAACTGGTCCTTCATGGCAGGCAACACTGCTCAACTGGTCCTTCATGGCCGGCAACACTGCTTAACTGGTCCTTCATGGCAGGCAACACTGCTTAACTGGTCCTTCATGGCAGGCAACACTGCTCAACTGGTCCTTCATGGCCGGCAACACTGCTCAACTGGTCCTTCATGGCTGGCAACACTGCTCAACTGGTCCTTCATGGCTGGCAACACTGCTCAACTGGTCCTTCATGGCGGGCAACACTGCTCAACTGGTCCTTCATGGCTGGCAACACTGCTTAACTGGTCCTTCATGGCTGGCAACACTGCTCAACTGGTCCTTCATGGCGGGCAACACTGCTCAACTGGTCCTTCATGGCTGGCAACACTGCTTAACTGGTCCTTCATGGCAGGCAACACTGCTCAACTGGTCCTTCATGGCGGGCAACACTGCTTAACTGGTCCTTCATGGCCGGCAACACTGCTCAACTGGTCCTTCATGGCCGGCAACACTGCTTAACTGGTCCTTCATGGCCGGCAACACTGCTCAACTGGTCCTTCATGGCTGGCAACACTGCTCAACTGGTCCTTCATGGCAGGCAACACTGCTCAACTGGTCCTTCATGGCCGGCAACACTGCTCAACTGGTCCTTCATGGCCGGCAACACTGCTTAACTGGTCCTTCATGGCAGGCAACACTGCTCAACTGGTCCTTCATGGCCGGCAACACTGCTCAACTGGTCCTTCATGGCCGGCAACACTGCTCAACTGGTCCTTCATGGCAGGCAACACTGCTTAACTGGTCCTTCATGGCTGGCAACACTGCTCAACTGGTCCTTCATGGCCGGCAACACTGCTCAACTGGTCCTTCATGGCCGGCAACACTGCTCAACTGGTCCTTCATGGCAGGCAACACTGCTTAACTGGTCCTTCATGGCGGGCAACACTGCTTAACTGGTCCTTCATGGCAGGCAACACTGCTCAACTGGTCCTTCATGGCGGGCAACACTGCTTAACTGGTCCTTCATGGCGGGCAACACTGCTTAACTGGTCCTTCATGGCAGGCAACACTGCTTAACTGGTCCTTCATGGCAGGCAACACTGCTCAACTGGTCCTTCATGGCTGGCAACACTGCTCAACTGGTCCTTCATGGCAGGCAACACTGCTTAACTGGTCCTTCATGGCAGGCAACACTGCTCAACTGGTCCTTCATGGCTGGCAACACTGCTCAACTGGTCCTTCATGGCAGGCAACACTGCTTAACTGGTCCTTCATGGCAGGCAACACTGCTTAACTGGTCCTTCATGGCCGGCAACACTGCTCAACTGGTCCTTCATGGCAGGCAACACTGCTTAACTGGTCCTTCATGGCAGGCAACACTGCTCAACTGGTCCTTCATGGCTGGCAACACTGCTCAACTGGTCCTTCATGGCCGGCAACACTGCTCAACTGGTCCTTCATGGCAGGCAACACTGCTTAACTGGTCCTTCATGGCCGGCAACACTGCTCAACTGGTCCTTCATGGCAGGCAACACTGCTCAACTGGTCCTTCATGGCAGGCAACACTGCTCAACTGGTCCTTCATGGCCGGCAACACTGCTCAACTGGTCCTTCATGGCAGGCAACACTGCTCAACTGGTCCTTCATGGCAGGCAACACTGCTCAACTGGTCCTTCATGGCCGGCAACACTGCTCAACTGGTCCTTCATGGCCGGCAACACTGCTCAACTGGTCCTTCATGGCCGGCAACACTGCTCAACTGGTCCTTCATGGCAGGCAACACTGCTTAACTGGTCCTTCATGGCGGGCAACACTGCTCAACTGGTCCTTCATGGCTGGCAACACTGCTTAACTGGTCCTTCATGGCGGGCAACACTGCTTAACTGGTCCTTCATGGCTGGCAACACTGCTCAACTGGTCCTTCATGGCAGGCAACACTGCTTAACTGGTCCTTCATGGCGGGCAACACTGCTCAACTGGTCCTTCATGGCTGGCAACACTGCTCAACTGGTCCTTCATGGCAGGCAACACTGCTTAACTGGTCCTTCATGGCGGGCAACACTGCTCAACTGGTCCTTCATGGCAGGCAACACTGCTCAACTGGTCCTTCATGGCAGGCAACACTGCTTAACTGGTCCTTCATGGCAGGCAACACTGCTTAACTGGTCCTTCATGGCTGGCAACACTGCTCAACTGGTCCTTCATGGCAGGCAACACTGCTTAACTGGTCCTTCATGGCTGGCAACACTGCTCAACTGGTCCTTCATGGCAGGCAACACTGCTTAACTGGTCCTTCATGGCAGGCAACACTGCTCAACTGGTCCTTCATGGCTGGCAACACTGCTCAACTGGTCCTTCATGGCAGGCAACACTGCTCAACTGGTCCTTCATGGCAGGCAACACTGCTTAACTGGTCCTTCATGGCTGGCAACACTGCTCAACTGGTCCTTCATGGCTGGCAACACTGCTCAACTGGTCCTTCATGGCGGGCAACACTGCTCAACTGGTCCTTCATGGCTGGCAACACTGCTCAACTGGTCCTTCATGGCTGGCAACACTGCTCAACTGGTCCTTCATGTTGATAAATTAGACACATATGCAACTCTTGGGTATCTTTATTGAGGAAACGTTTCGCCACACAGCGGCTTCATCAGTCCATACGAAGGAGAAACTTGACGAACAGGAGGAGAATGAGGTAATCAGTCCCTCAACCTTGAGTCGATGTGTTCAGTCCATCAATCTTGAATAGAATACGGCATATCAGCGGAGAAGCAGCTTATAAACCGTATGGCAGGAGAGGTGCAGCAGTCATAGGTCGTGTTACATTTGTTCAATGTGGAAGTAGGTCGTGCCCAATGTGGAAGTAGGTCGTGTCCTTCATGGCAGGCAAGTGGAAAAGGTACCAAGAAAAACTTTCACTGCCCAAATAAATTCCATGAAGCATCTAAACTCCTGGTAACACCTGAGATCCCATTAAACTGTTCTATACACAAATATCCCGCACACAGGAGAGAGGACCTTACTGCGATGTTCCGGTATTCACGGTATTCTGCCTTTTTTGTCTTCAACTGTTCTCCTTGGAACGCTGGCGAGAAAGGTACATCATAATTTAGAAATAGAAAATCCTGGATGAACCGACCTATATCTGAACACTAATCATACCATTTAACGAGAGACTTGACAGACGGTGCAAAATACCTCCATTAAAAAGCCGGATCGCCACGAGTACACTAAGAGAGAATTCGGTGAGTGTTAGAGGTCCCGGACTCTTCAGTGGCCTCCCTTTGTGCATAATGTGGATTATCAACAAAGCTTGACAGGTTCTTCCAATCATTCGCTGATTAGCCGTGTTGTGGTTCGTATGTCGGACTGCGTGAGACCAGCAGTAACAGCCTGGCTGATCAAGCCTTCATCTACCAGGAGGACAGGTTTAGGACCTGGTCGGGGAGACAGTGACTCACGAAAACACTTACAGTATACTTCAGGTATTCCAGTCGTGTACACTGAGGTACAGGGGACTGCGGGTAAGCGATACAAGGATACCTTTCTGGGGTCGTTGATGTACACGGGACTGTAACTAGATGTAATTTCTACGGAGACAAATTACATCTAGTTACGTTTCATTTGTGTGTCTACAGAGACTACACATTTCAGGGGTCATTCAGGACAACGAGTAGTAGAGGATCGATCCTCCGTCTTCTAATCACAACTCGGAGTCTCTTCCTCCGACTGGTAGCTATCGACATATATTTTCTTCTCATCCAGGTATATTTAAAAAAAAACATGTCTCATCTATAAACTTTATTCAGATATTACTAGTCTCTGTATTCTTCGACTCGTTGTTTCCGGATTCTTGGCTTTTATGTTTTATCTATGTCGGTATGATGTCAGGAATTACGTCAGTTTATTCTCTTTTCGTATAATTAAGAACTTTGTCAAATTTCTTAGCGCGGCTGCGCAGTGGATGTTAATTGGTAAACATTACTCGGTATGTTAGTAACATTAATTGGTAAACATTACTCGGTATGTTAGTAACAGATTTTGAGATGTGAATGTTTTTTTTTAAGTAAGATTCTTATTCATAAAATTTATGTCGTGATGTGTTGACGTAAATTGTGCACTGTGAGAATGATGGTGAAGACAACTTCCTTCAAAGTTCCTTCAAAGTTCCTTCAAAGTTCCTTCAAAGTTCCTTCAAAGTTCCTTCAAAGTTCCTTCAAAGATCTTATGGAAGCGAGAGGTTATAGTGACTTTGAGGTATTTTGCTTCCTTTTGCAACCTTCTGGATATGTCTCATATAAGCAGACATTAAAATACTTCTGAATGTTAACTTAGTACCTAGAGTTACTTTCCATAACTTCTCCTTTAGATTAGAAATATATCCATATACTCGTTTCCAGCAGCCATCCAACACTTTTTTGCTCGATTTTAGGTTCAAGTTTTTGTGAAATATATATCTCCTCGCTGCGTCCATAACGTTAACGAAAACAGAAAATTTCAATTACGTTTTCAGAGTAACTTGAAGTTATGAAGAAGAGTGAAAGGCAAAGATTACATCACACATGTTATGCCCGAGTGCCAGAGCAAATAATCAAAGAGAACTCGGGATCTTGTTGATCATTACGTCCTCAAATTTGGCTTAACGTGGGTTCTTCTGATGTCTTTATACCTAGTTGTTGCAGCAGCGGGCAACATGCAGGAGTAATATCCAGCCAGATCCATGTTCCAATCACGTATATATGCAAAAAAAAATATATTGGTATATATTTCAGTTTGCTTTAACGAATTGTTTGATAGAGGAGTTTGCAGATGCTAGGATAAAAAAGAACAGAGCAGGTTTCTGTATACAACTTAATGTAGCTGCCAGATTATGTAGTGTTGACACATTTACTTACTATGAAGGTTTTTGAAATAATATTAGTATTATTAGTACTGGTCATGGACCGGGCCAAGGGGGCGTTGACCCCCAGAACTCCCTCCAGGTAGAATCTTATCGTGTTTACCTTCATACATAAGAACATTAAATAGGAAGAATGCTGCAGCAGGCCTACTGGCCCACACAAGGCAGGTTCTTCTCAAACCAAAACCCAATAACAAAAACATTCGCCCAACCCAACCCTCGAAATCAACATTCTTACTAACCCCCCCCCCTCCCCGTAGGTTTTAACAGTGCTCAGCACATCACTGTTAAAAGTCACAGTGATAACTTCATTGGGTGACTGTAAGAACAAACACTGATTCGAGAAAATAATTAACGCAAGACTAAATTGGTTCTTAGTTTATCACTGCAGTTGACACCGCCGCCATACCAGTTCTAGAACCGTAACTCATACAAGCTTTGTCACCATTACAGTGCCTGACAACTCCATTACTGGCTTACGGTGCCTCACAATGATGTATCACTGGTTCAGTGTCTCGTCATACAAAATTAGTCAGTACAGAAGTGAGCAGACATGACACTTCAACTACCCTCTGAACACCATCCTCATTTCTCCTTCAGAGTTCACGAACTGTTATTTTCCACGTCTAGGCCTAGTATCCGGATAACCGGTTTCTCTGAATCCCTTCATAATTATTACCTTGCTTACATTCCAACAGCACATCAAACCCTGAAAATCACTTGTCTCTACTCCGCGCTAACATTTTCACACACACTTTCTGGATGCTGAAGCTTCTACCACTTGAAGCTTTCCTAATCTCTAACACTTACTGAGACGATCCTTGGGTCGTCTTCCCTTCACCTTAGATTAATACTCCCGCTTTCTCATTTTCTTTATTCCAACTTTTCTAAATGGCTAAACCATCTTAAAAGTCTTTGAATTATATACTTTGCAATCCACCTTCTAATTTCAGTGTTTCTAATTCTCTACAGAATATTCACACTACACATTAATTTTTTTTTGCAGGATTAATTAAATATGCTTTACTCCTTTGCGTCTTATCGATAATGGATTCACATACCCTTAAATGTAAAGTATGAACTTCCGAGGGTTTCTTTGTTCAACTTCCTGAATGCTGTTCTGTACTATGCTAGTCCTGCACACATCACTAATATTCTTTGTGATTTATTTATCCCCAGATGTTTTTATAGCATTAACATTTGCAACTCCTCTTCTCACATGCTAACGACTGTGTCTGGTCTATCTTCACATTAACACAAATGACCTCTCATCTGTATTGATCAGACTCCAACAGCAAAGTCTAAGATCACTGCTGCAGCTCGTCTAGGTCTCCCTGAAGCTTATGTCAGTCCTCCTCTGTTATTATCATAAGTTTTACATCATAAGCAATAAAGAAACACGTAAGATTCAGTCCTTTTGACTGTTAGTTGATATAACAGGAACAGTAACTACCCTAACACTGTAACTATAACACCTTCAGAACAGTATACCCACACTGATCCTTCATATCCCACCCTATATTCTTGACGTTTCATTTATTATTAATACTGCCTTGCGTCTCAAATATTTCATTACCTACTTCATCACTCCACCTTCATTCCTCATCTCTTCTTTAATTTTCACGATTAATCACTGTTGAGTTTGTAGCTCTCATTTATTGTGTTATATTTCTGCGACTCATACACAAAAAATCTCTATGTATATGTGGGATGTGTGTGTGTGTGTGTGTGTGTGGTCACTACTAGGTCCACTCCCTTCCCGCTCCATGAGCTTTATCGTACCTGTTTTTAAAGCTATGTATGATCCTGCCTCCACTACATCACTCTCCAAACTGTTCCACTTCCTGATAACTCTGTGACTGCAAAAATACTTCCTAACGTCACTGTGACTCATCTGAGTCTTCAACTTCCAATTATGACCTCTTCCTGTTGTGTTCTATCTCTGAAACATCCTGTCCCTATCCACTTTCTCAATTCCTCTCGATATTTTATACGTCGTTATCATGTGCCCCCTATCCCTCCTGTTCTTCAGTGTCGTCAGGTTCAGTTCCCTTAACCTCTCCTCGTAGGAGGACATACCCAGTAGCTCTGGGATTTATCTTGTTGCTAACCTTTGCACTTTCTCTAATTTCTAGACGTGCTTGACCAGGTGTGGGTTCCATGCTGGTGCTCCATACTCTAATATGAGCCTGATGCTCATGATATATTGTCTAGAATGACTCCTTACTCAGGTGTCAGAACGTTATTCTCAGGTTTGCTAGGCGCCCAGATGCTGCAGTAGTTATTTGGTTGATATGCGCCTCAGGAGATGTGTTCTGTATGATGCTCACCCCAAGATCCCGTTCCTTGAGTGAGATTTGCAGCCTTTAACCCCTTAGCCTGTATTCCGTCTGTTGTCTTCTTTGACGCTCCTCAATCTTTATGACTTTGCACTTGGTGAGGATAAACTCCAGGAGCCAGTTGTTAAACCCGGAGGACCAGGGAGCACAGATCCAGTTCCCTAAATCAAGAGCCCCTCACCAACATCAAGGAACCTTCCTTGAGGGGACCAGGATTGCAGCCTGTCCTGATCCCTTTGTAGTCCTGTTAGCCTCGCATCGTCTGCAAACAGGGACACTTCTGAGTCTATCCCTTCCGCCATGTCATTCACATATACCAGAAACAGTACCGGCTCTGGAACTGACCCCTTCGGAACCCTGCTCATCACAAGCGCCCACTTCGTCACGTACCATCACTCCTTGTTTCCTTCCTGTCAGGAATTCTCTGATCCATTGCAGTGACTTTCCTGTTGTTCCTGCCTGATCCTCTAGCTTTTGCATTAATCTCTTTTGTGGAACTGTGTCTAAATCTTCTTACAGTCCAAGAAAATGTGTGCGTGTGTGTGCACTCACCTAGTTGAGGTTGCAGGGGTAGAGTCCAAGCTCCTGGCCCCGTGTGTGAGTGTGTGTGTGTGTGTGTGTATTTATTTGTATTTTTGTTTGTGTTTGTGTGTATGGGATTAACTTTTTTTAAATATATTATTTTTAATTCATGGATAATTTTCTTGAGATAAAAATTCGCCCTCGCTGGAGACTATCACAAAGTTTTTACGATGATGAGAGTTGTGTACTGAGTAACGTCGCTTCTGCCTTCCTGTTAGGTAGGTAATAACACCTTGCTCAGTGTAGTGAGTGTCAGTGTGGTAGTGGTGATGGTGGTGGTGATGGTGGTGGTGATGGTAGTGGTGATGGTGGTGGTGACGGTGGTGGTGATGGTGGTGGTCATAGTTGTGCTGGTGGTGGTGCTGTTGCTTGTGACACTGCGTTGGTGGTGATGAGAGTGGTGGCGATGGTGATGGCGGTAATAGTGGTGATTGTGGTGCTAGTGGTTGTAGCGGTGGTGACAGGGAAGTGGTGTATTAGTTTAAGTGTGGCAGTGATGATGTCTGACAGCACGGGAGGGGGTGAGACTGTCTCAACCTGACTCTGACAGCACGGAAGGGGGTGAGACTGTCTCAACCTGACTCTGACAGCACGGGAGGGGGTGAGACTGTCTCAACCTGGCTCTGACAGCGAGTATGGAGTTATGAGAATACTCTACCTACTACAAATATTGGTCACAAATTCAGAAAAACACAACTGTTGTTAGGGAATGAGCCAGTCAGAGATACCAAAGGATCTAGTGGTCTGAGGTGTTCCTTGAAGTAGGGTACCAACACCAGCCTCTCAACACCTTCCTCTGAAACATCAGACTGCACCAGCATCTACTTACCCGCCTCATACCGGGATGATCGTCACATCCTAGACGGTAGTTACTAACCATGATTTTGAGTGGCTAAGAAAACATGCAGGACAATGGTATTGTACAGCGTGTGTAGAATACAGGTCGAATACCCCAAGAGAGAGCTGAATTAGGTCGACCTGCCAAAACACCCCCTGTACAACATTGCAGATTGTGGTAGTGGTTGTATGGGTTGTAGTGGAGGGGTGATGATAGTTTTAAGGTTACTTAACCTAGGAAAAACACATTGCAGACGACTCTGAAGTCCTCATTTCATCTGCTTAGAAGAGCAGTCTACTTCTGTCTTCGTTAGGGACATCCTTTTATTAACCTGATGTCTGAGGCAAGAAAATTAAAGCCAAGAAGTTCTCTCCCCGCCGTTCACTGGCGACCTGAAACAGTCTAAAACTTAATATGCAATATCGAGAAATTGGTTCAAACTTATAGGAATTGAAGAATGTAAATCAGTAGTTTAGAAAACAGACAAGTTGATAAATGAGACACTAGTGAAACATTTGGTTATCCTTATTCTGGAAACGCTTCGCCAACTAGTGGCTTCTTCAGTCCAGTGCAGAGAGTGCTGGAAGATGAAAGGATTTGAGATAATCAGTCCCTCAGCCTGGAGTCGATGTGTTCAGGAAATGTAGAAGTGGAGTGAAGGTATGGCTAGCAAGGCTAGCAAGGCTAGGAAGGCTAGCACGGCTAGCAAGGCTAGCAAGGCTAGTATGGCTAGCAAACTCCCTCAACAGTTTAGTAGAGGTAGAGGACTAATTTAAGTAGTTGATGGTTCAACTACTCATCTTGCTGCGCTGCCACAAACAGCTGTGTATAACAGAGGTTATACTTCTACGTCGCACTGGTTCTATTTCTCTATACTGTGTTGCAGGCGGCAGTGATGAACCAGATAGAGAATGCCAGAATACTTGAACCTGGCTTAAATAGCAACACTTTTCTTGCCGAATAAGGCAAGCGAAAATTTGTGCATGCAATAATTTCGCAAAAATCATTTTGTACCTAACGAAAAAAATATGTTTAATTGTGTTTGTTTATTGTTAAATTATTGTAAATTTATCTAATTGACCAATTTTGCCTATTCGGCTTCGTACTTCAAGTAAATCATTTACAAGTGCAATCTCCGACAAGATATAAACAGGACATAGACTGTCAGACACGTACAAGACGTGTGACACACACAGCAGCACATTCCAGTACGTGTCATGATCTCCTGGCTGCAGGAGGATATAAAATGGCTTGTCTGGATCTCTGACGTCTTCATCAGTCCGTCAGGAGGTTGTTATGCTTGTGGTAATATAGTGTTCACTCCACTTGATGACCAGTAAAGACCTGTCTCCCGAGCACTGCTGCCATCACTCCTGGTGATACCAGCACTGCTGCCAACACTCCTGGTGATACCAGCACTGCTGCAATCACTCCTGGTGATACCAACACTGCTGCCATCACTCCTGGTGATACCAGCACTGCTGCCAACACTCCTGGTGATACCAGCACTGCTGCCAACACTCCTGGTGATACCAACACTGCTGCCATCACTCCTGGTGATACCAGCACTGCTGCAATCACTCCTGGTGATGCCAACACTGCTGCAATCACTCCTGGTGATAGCAGCACTGCTGCAATCACTCCTGGTGATACCAGCACTGCCGCCAACACTCCTGGTGATACCAACACTTCTGCTATCACTCCTGGTGATACCAGCACTGCTGCCATCACTCCTGGTGATACCAGCACTGATGCCATCACTCCTGGTGATACCAACACTGCTGCCATCACTCCTGGTGATACCAACACTGCTGCCAACACTCCTGGTGATACCAACACTGCTGCCATCACTCCTGGTGATACCAGCACTGCTGCCATCACTCCTGGTGATACCAACACTGCTGCCATCACTCCTGGTGATACCAACACTGCTGCCAACACTCCTGGTGATACCAACACTGCTGCCAACACTCCTGGTGATTCCAACACTGCTGCCAACACTCCTGGTGATACCAACACTGCTGCCAACACTCCTGGCGATATCAGCACTGCTGCCATCACTCCTGGTGATACCAACACTGCTGCCAACACTCCTGGTGATACCAACACTGCTGCCATCACTCCTGGTGATACCAGCACTGCTGCCAACACTCCTGGTGATACCAGCACTGCTGCCATCACTCCTGGTGATACCAGCACTGCTGCCATCACTCCTGGTGATACCAACACTGCTGCCATCACTCCTGGTGATACCAGCACTGCTGCAATCACTCCTGGTGATACCAACACTGCTGCCATCACTCCTGGTGATACCAGCACTGCTGCCAACACTCCTGGTGATACCAACACTGCTGCCATCACTCCTGGTGATACCAACACTGCTGCCATCACTCCTGGTGATACCAACACTGCTGCCATCACTCCTGGTGATACCAGCACTGCTGCCAACACTCCTGGTCATACCAGCACTGCTGCCAACACTCCTGGTGATACCAGCACTGCTGCCAACACTCCTGGTCATACCAGCACTGCTGCCAACACTCCTGGTGATACCAACACTGCTGCAATCACTCCTGGTGATAGCAGCACTGCTGCCATCACTCCTGGTGATACCAGCACTGCTGCAATCACTCCTGGTGATACCAGCACTGCTGCCAACACTCCTGGTCATACCAGCACTGCTGCCAACACTCCTGGTGATACCAGCACTGCTGCCAACACTCCTGGTGATATCAGCACTGCTGCCAACACTTCTGGTGATAATAGCACTGCTGCCAACACTCCTGGTGATACCAACACTGCTGCCAACACTCCTGGTGATACCAGCACTGCTGCCAACACTCCTGGTGATACCAACACTGCTGCCAACACTCCTGGTGATACCAGCACTGCTGCCAACACTCCTGGTGATACCAACACTGCTGCCAACACTCCTGGTGATACCAGCACTGCTGCCAACACTCCTGGTGATACCAACACTGCTGCCATCACTCCTGGTGATACCAGCACTGCTGCAATCACTCCTGGTGATGCCAACACTGCTGCAATCACTCCTGGTGATACCAACACTGCTGCAATCACTCCTGGTGATGCCAACACTGCTGCCATCACTCCTGGTGATGCCAACACTGCTGCAATCACTCCTGGTGATACCAGCACTGCTGCCAACACTCCTGGTGATACCAACACTTCTGCTATCACTCCTGGTGATACCAGCACTGCTGCCATCACTCCTGGTGATACCAGCACTGATGCCATCACTCCTGGTGATACCAACACTGCTGCCATCACTCCTGGTGATACCAACACTGCTGCCAACACTCCTGGTGATACCAACACTGCTGCCATCACTCCTGGTGATACCAGCACTGCTGCCATCACTCCTGGTGATACCAACACTGCTGCCATCACTCCTGGTGATACCAACACTGCTGCCAACACTCCTGGTGATACCAACACTGCTGCCATCACTCCTGGTGATACAAGCACTGCTGCCAACACTCCTGGTGATACCAACACTGCTGCCATCACTCCTGGTGATACCAGCACTGCTGCCAACACTCCTGGTGATACCAACACTGCTGCCAACACTCCTGGTGATACCAACACTGCTGCCATCACTCCTGGTGATACCAGCACTGCTGCCAACACTCCTGGTGATACCAGCACTGCTGCCATCACTCCTGGTGATACCAGCACTGCTGCCATCACTCCTGGTGATACCAACACTGCTGCCATCACTCCTGGTGATACCAACACTGCTGCCAACACTCCTGGTGATACCAACACTGCTGCCATCACTCCTGGTGATACCAGCACTGCTGCCATCACTCCTGGTGATACCAACACTGCTGCCATCACTCCTGGTGATACCAACACTGCTGCCAACACTCCTGGTGATACCAACACTGCTGCCATCACTCCTGGTGATACCAGCACTGCTGCCAACACTCCTGGTGATACCAACACTGCTGCCATCACTCCTGGTGATACCAGCACTGCTGCCAACACTCATGGTGATACCAGCACTGCTGCCAACACTCCTGGTGATACCAACACTGCTGCCATCACTCCTGGTGATACCAGCACTGCTGCCAACACTCCTGGTGATACCAACACTGCTGCCATCACTCCTGGCGATATCAGCACTGCTGCCAACACTCCTGGTGATACCAACACTGCTGCCAACACTCCTGGTGATACCAGCACTGCTGCCAACACTCCTGGTGATACCAACACTGCTGCAACACTCCTGGTGATACCAACACTGCTGCCAACACTCCTGGTGATACCAGCACTGCTGCCAACACTCCTGGTGATATCAGCACTGCTGCCAACATTCCTGGTGATACCAACACTGCTGCCAACACTCCTGGTGATACCAACACTGCTGCCAACACTCCTGGTGATACCAACACTGCTGCCAACACTCCTTGTGATACCAACACTGCTGCCAACACTCCTGGTGATACCAGCACTGCTGCCAACACTCCTGGTGATACCAACACTGCTGCAACACTCCTGATGATACCAACACTGCTGCCAACACTCCTGGTGATACCAGCACTGCTGCCAACACTCCTGGTGATATCAGCACTGCTGCCAACACTCCTGGTGATACCAACACTGCTGCCAACACTCCTGGTGATACCAACACTGCTGCCAACACTCCTGGTGATACCAGCACTGCTGCCAACACTCCTGGTGATATCAGCACTGCTGCCAACACTCCTGGTGATACCAGCACTGCTGCCAACACTCCTGGTGATATCAGCACTGCTGCCAACACTCCTGGTGATACCAGCACTGCTGCCAACACTCCTGGTGATATCAGCACTGCTGCCAACACTCCTGGTGATATCAGCACTGCTGCCAACACTCTTGGTGATATCAGCACTGCTGCCAACACTCCTGGTGATATCAGCACTGCTGCCAACACTCCTGGTGATATCAGCACTGCTGCCAACACTCCTGGTGATATCAGCACTGCTGCCAACACTCCTGGTGATATCAGCACTGCTGCCAACACTCCTGGTGATATCAGCACTGCTGCCAACACTCTTGGTGATATCAGCACTGCTGCCAACACTCCTGGTGATATCAGCACTGCTGCCAACACTCCTGGTGATATCAGCACTGCTGCCAACACTCCTGGTGATATCAGCACTGCTGCCAACACTCCTGGTGATATCAGCACTGCTGCCAACACTCCTGGTGATATCAGCACTGCTGCCAACACTCCTGGTGATATCAGCACTGCTGCCAACACTCCTGGTGATATCAGCACTGCTGCCAACACTCCTGGTGATATCAGCACTGCTGCCAACACTCCTGGTGATACCAGCACTGCTGCCAACACTCTTGGTGATATCAGCACTGCTGCCAACACTCCTGGTGATATCAGCACTGCTGCCAACACTCCTGGTGATATCAGCACTGCTGCCAACACTCCTGGTGATATCAGCACTGCTGCCAACACTCCTGGTGATATCAGCACTGCTGCCAACACTCCTGGTGATACCAGCACTGCTGCCAACACTCTTGGTGATATCAGCACTGCTGCCAACACTCTTGGTGATATCAGCACTGCTGCCAACACTCCTGGTGATATCAGCACTGCTGCCAACACTCCTGGTGATATCAGCACTGCTGCCAACACTCCTGGTGATACCAACACTGCTGCCAACACTCCTGGTGATACCAACACTGCTGCCAACACTCCTGGTGATATCAGCACTGCTGCCAACACTCCTGGTGATATCAGCACTGCTGCCAACACTCCTGGTGATACCAGCACTGCTGCCAACACTCTTGGTGATATCAGCACTGCTGCCAACACTCCTGGTGATATCAGCACTGCTGCCAACACTCCTGGTGATATCAGCACTGCTGCCAACACTCCTGGTGATACCAGCACTGCTGCCAACACTCTTGGTGATATCAGCACTGCTGCCAACACTCTTGGTGATATCAGCACTGCTGCCAACACTCCTGGTGATATCAGCACTGCTGCCAACACTCCTGGTGATATCAGCACTGCTGCCAACACTCCTGGTGATACCAACACTGCTGCCAACACTCCTGGTGATACCAACACTGCTGCCAACACTCCTGGTGATATCAGCACTGCTGCCAACACTCCTGGTGATATCAGCACTGCTGCCAACACTCCTGGTGATACCAGCACTGCTGCCAACACTCTTGGTGATATCAGCACTGCTGCCAACACTCCTGGTGATATCAGCACTGCTGCCAACACTCCTGGTGATATCAGCACTGCTGCCAACACTCCTGGTGATACCAGCACTGCTGCCAACACTCCTGGTGATATCAGCACTGCTGCCAACACTCCTGGTGATATCAGCACTGCTGCCAACACTCTTGGTGATATCAGCACTGCTGCCAACACTCCTGGTGATATCAGCACTGCTGCCAACACTCCTGGTGATATCAGCACTGCTGCCAACACTCCTGGTGATATCAGCACTGCTGCCAACACTCCTGGTGATATCAGCACTGCTGCCAACACTCCTGGTGATATCAGCACTGCTGCCAACACTCTTGGTGATATCAGCACTGCTGCCAACACTCCTGGTGATATCAGCACTGCTGCCAACACTCCTGGTGATATCAGCACTGCTGCCAACACTCCTGGTGATATCAGCACTGCTGCCAACACTCCTGGTGATATCAGCACTGCTGCCAACACTCCTGGTGATATCAGCACTGCTGCCAACACTCCTGGTGATATCAGCACTGCTGCCAACACTCCTGGTGATATCAGCACTGCTGCCAACACTCCTGGTGATATCAGCACTGCTGCCAACACTCCTGGTGATACCAGCACTGCTGCCAACACTCTTGGTGATATCAGCACTGCTGCCAACACTCCTGGTGATATCAGCACTGCTGCCAACACTCCTGGTGATATCAGCACTGCTGCCAACACTCCTGGTGATATCAGCACTGCTGCCAACACTCCTGGTGATATCAGCACTGCTGCCAACACTCCTGGTGATACCAGCACTGCTGCCAACACTCTTGGTGATATCAGCACTGCTGCCAACACTCTTGGTGATATCAGCACTGCTGCCAACACTCCTGGTGATATCAGCACTGCTGCCAACACTCCTGGTGATATCAGCACTGCTGCCAACACTCCTGGTGATACCAACACTGCTGCCAACACTCCTGGTGATACCAACACTGCTGCCAACACTCCTGGTGATATCAGCACTGCTGCCAACACTCCTGGTGATATCAGCACTGCTGCCAACACTCCTGGTGATACCAGCACTGCTGCCAACACTCTTGGTGATATCAGCACTGCTGCCAACACTCCTGGTGATATCAGCACTGCTGCCAACACTCCTGGTGATATCAGCACTGCTGCCAACACTCCTGGTCAGTTAGTATCCCAGATGCACCTGGACCAAAAACAAACAGCTGACTTAATCTTTCTCATACTAATGTTTCAATTAACATCCCGATTTAAAAGAAAGACTAACACATCGGCTATTTCCCCCCGAGGAAAAGATGACCCGAAATAAGAAGAAACACTTTGACCATCACTCACTCCATCACTGTCTTGCCGGAGGTGTGCCAACACTGCAGTTACTATATACATACATATATATATATACATATATATATTTTTTTTATTAAAGGTGAATACAGGAAAGAGTAAGGTTATGAGGATAACAAAAAGATTAGGTGATGAAAGATTGAATATCAGATTGGAGGGAGAGAGTATGGAGGAGGTGAACGTATTCAGATATTTGGGAGTGGACGTGTCAGCGGATGGGTCTATGAAAGATGAGGTGAATCATAGAATTGATGAGGGAAAAAGAGTGAGTGGTGCACTTAGGAGTCTGTGGAGACAAAGAACTTTGTCCTTGGAGGCAAAGAGGGGAATGTATGAGAGTATAGATTTACCAACGCTCTTATATGGGTGTGAAGCATGGGTGATGAATGTTGCAGCGAGGAGAAGGCTGGAGGCAGTGGAGATGTCATGTCTGAGGGCAATGTGTGGTGTGAATATAATGCAGAGAATTCGTAGTTTGGAAGTTAGGAGGAGGTGCGGGATTACCAAAACTGTTGTCCAGAGGGCTGAGGAAGGGTTGTTGAGGTGGTTCGGACATGTAGAGAGAATGGAGCGAAACAGAATGACTTCAAGAGTGTATCAGTCTGTAGTGGAAGGAAGGCGGGGTAGGGGTCGGCCTAGGAAGGGTTGGAGGGAGGGGGTAAAGGAGGTTTTGTGTGCGAGGGGCTTGGACTTCCAGCAGGCATGCTTGAGCGTGTTTGATAGGAGTGAATGGAGACAAATATACTTGACGTGCTGTTATTGTACATTTATGAAGGGATTCACGAACAAGTGGTATTGATCAATAACAACACTGCGACCTGCCAAGGAGTCGGACACATGCTGTTTTGGCCTGCCTCATGGTGGGCGAACACTCATGACGCCTTAATCCACGAGATCACACAATCCTTAAAGTAGCGCATCCAGCAGAACTGGATGCGCTACCTACACAGCACAAACAACCAGCTGTGCACGTACACAGCACAAACACCAACCAGCTGTGCACCTACACAGCACAAACAACCAGCTGCGCACGCACACAGCACAAACACCAACCAGCTGTGCACCTACACAGCACAAACAACCAGCTGTGCACGCACACAGCACAAACACCAACCAGCTGTGCACATACACAGCACAAACAACCAGCTGTGCACGCACACAGCACAAACACCAACCAGCTGTGCACCTACACAGCACAAACAACCAGCTGTGCACGCACACAGCACAAACAACCAGCTGTGCACGCACACAGCACAAACACCAACCACCTCTAAACCATTTGGCACCAAGTAGCGTCTGTTGTATGGGAGGTACTTAGGTAATAATAATACCTGGAGTATACCTGGAGATGGTATCGGGGATCAACGCCCCTCCGGCGCGGTCTGAGACCAGGGCTCGTGGTGGATCACGGAGACAAACACGGGAGATAAACACGGGAGACAAACACAGGAGACAAACACGGGAGACAAACACGGGAGACAAACGCGGGAGACAAACACAGGAGATAAACACGGGAGACAAACACGGGAGACAAACGCGAGAGACAAACACGGGAGACAAACACGGGAGACAAACACGGGAGACAAACGCGAGAGACAAACACAGAAGCCAAACACGGGAGACAAACACGGGAGGCAAACACGAGAGACAAACACGAGAGACAAACACGGGAGACAAACACGGGAGACAAACGCGGGAGACAAACACAGGAGACAAACACGGGAGACAAACACGGGAGACAAACGCGAGAGACAAACACAGAAGCCAAACACGGGAGACAAACACGGGAGACAAACACGGGAGACAAACACGAGAGACAAACACAGAAGCCAAACACGGGAGACAAACACGGGAGACAAACACGAGAGACAAACACGAGAGACAAACACGGGAGACAAACACGGGAGATAAATGGGAGATATACACGAGAAATAAACCAGGCATATAAACACAGGAAGCAAACACAGGAAGTAAACACCAAGATTAAACAAAGGTAACGTTATCACGGATGTTTACGGAGTTTATTTTTTTCACTTTCAGCGGGAAGCTGAGGACCTCAATCAAACATTAATTTCTTGTTCTGCAGACAGGTGGGTTTAATGACCACTCTCAGAGCTATGTTATAACAGGCTTTCATAGCTGCCTACATATATAGACTGATTGCGGTGTTTAGCTTAGAATAAACAATTAGAGGACACTTACAAGAATGATATATATTCTTTTAAGTACAGTTTTATTTGGCCAACACGCTATCACAATTCAGATCTAAAATGAACTGCAGCGAGACTAGGTTAGCCTCGCTGGTGCTGGAGACTAGCCAGTGTTATTAACTAGCACTTCTCTAGGGTAACTGGAGGCGAGGAACCATCACACACTATTGCATTATAAGCAATGATTGGGATAAACGAATTGTCACTGATTGATGCAACTATAGTTAAGATTGTGTGAAACATTAACTATTGTCACACCGCTAGCCACCACACAGCACTACCTGGTTCATGGAGAGTGCTACTCCTAGTGGCTCCTGGCTAGTGGAGGAGGGAGAGAATGTTGCTTTTAGAGGCTCCTGGCTAGTGGTGAAGGGAGAGAATGTTGCTATTAGAGGCTCCTGGCTAGTGGTGAAGGGAGAGAATGTTGCTTCTAGAGGCTCCTGGCTAGTGGTGGAGGGAGAGAATGTTGCTTCTACAGGATCCTGGCTAGTGATAGAGGGAGAGAATGTTGCTTCTAGGGGATCCTGGCTAGTGATGGAGGAAGAGAATGTTACTTCTGGCTAGTGGTGGAGGGAGGGAATGTTGCTTCTGGCTAGTGGTAGAGAGAATGTTGCTCCTAGCTAGTGGTGGAGGGACGGAATGTTGCTCCTAGAGGCTCCTGGCTAGTGGTGGAGGGAGAGAATGTTGCTTCTAGAGGATCCTGGCTAGTGATGGAAGGAGAGGATGCTGCTTCTAGATGCTCCTGGCTAGAGGTAGAGGGAGAAAATGTTGCTTCTAGAGGATCCTGGCAAGTGATGGAGAGGGAGAATGTTGCTTCTGGCTGGTAGTGGAGGAAATTTTGCTCCTAGAGACTCCTGGATAGTGGTAGAGAGAATGTTGCTCCTAGCTAGTGGTAGAGAGAATGTTGCTCCTAGCTAGTGGTGGAGGGACGGAATGTTGCTCCTAGAGGCTCTTGGCTGGTGGTGGAGGGAGAGAATATTGCTCCTGACTATTGGTGGAGGGATGGAATGTTACTCCTGGCTAGTGGTGGAGGGAGAGAATGTTACTCCTGGCTAGTAGTACAATGTTGCTTTTGGCTAGTGGTGGAGGAAGAAAATATTGCTCCTGGCTAGTGGTAGAGAGAATGTCGCTCCTGGCTAGTGGTAGAATGTTGGTCCTGGCTAGTGGTAGAGAGAATGTTGCTCCTGGCTAGTGGTAGAGAGAATGTTATTCCTGGCTAGTGGTAGAATGTTGCTCCTGGCTAGTGGCAGAGAGAATGTTGCTCCTGGCTATTGGTGGAGGGATGGAATGTTACTCCTGGCTAGTGGTGGAGGGAGAGAATGTTGCTCCTGGCTAGTGGTGCAATGTTGCTTTTGGCTAGTGGTGGAGGAAGAGAATGTTGCTCCTGGCTAGTGGTAGAGAGAATGTCGCTCCTGGCTAGTGGTAGAATGTTGGTCCTGGCTAGTGGTAGAGAGAATATTGCTCCTGGCTAGTGGTAGAGAGAATATTGCTCCTGACTAGTGGTAGAATGTTGCTCCTGGCTAGTGGTAGAGAGAATGTTATTCCTGGCTAGTGGTAGAATGTTGCTCCTGGCTAGTGGCAGAGAGAATGTTGCTCCTGGCTATTGGTGGAGGGATGGAATGTTACTCCTGGCTAGTGGTGGAGGGAGAGAATGTTGCTCCTGGCTAGTGGTAGAATGTTGGACCTGGCTAGTGGTAGAGAGAATGTTGCTCCTGGCTAGTGGTAGAATGTTGCTTCTGGCTAGTGGTAGAGAGAATGCTGTTCCTGGCTAGTGGTAGAATGTTGCTCCTGGCTAGTGGTAGAATGTTGCTTCTGGCTAGTGGTAGAGAGAATGCTGTTCCTGGCTAGTGGTAGAATGTTGATCCTAGCTAGTGGCAGAATGTTGCTCCTGGCTAGTGGTAGAGAGAATGTTGCTCTTGGCTAGTGGTAGAATGTTGCTCCTGGCTAGTGGTGGAAGGAGACTAGTACCGTAATTTGTCACTCGGGGAGCCAGGACGAAAAGTTCTATTAAGTCATAACACTGGAGGCGGGACCCAGACTGTCTTACTGACTCATTTCAGTGATTTAATGCAGCAGGTGAGACAAGGTTCTTTTGTTGTTCTCGTTATTTATATCCTCGTTGTGTGTTCTTAGGTAATGACTATATTGTATTGCCTTCTTCTGAAAGCTTACACGACTTTTAATAGCTTGTTACAGTGGCTGAAATTACCTTTACGTAAATTTAGCCTGGAGGAGGTCGTTTGAAGCAAGATGAGACATTACCCAGTGCAGAAAGTAGTTGAGGTAAATAATTCACTGGGGCAGGAACACTACGTAGAAAGTAGTCCGTCTACAGATAATTGATATTTATAATGTTATTACTTTGAAAATATTAATGCAATGCCACAAACCTCACTTGGAAACACTGACCTCTAGAATTAACACACAACACTCACAGTGACACACAACACTCACAGTATCAGTAGTGACATAATTCTACTCGACATTGCTTAATTACCGCAGCAACACAATCATTACAGCGACTTCACAAAACACATTGTGATAAATCAGTGAAACAAATTCCACCACCAAACATTACAATTTATCTACAGAATTTCCCAACAGAACTGTATCATCGGCAGACAGCAATCATGACCACAGTCACCAGGTTGGTCAAGTAAGTCAGGACTTGAGGGATCGGGGTACGCTTCTAGTGCGTGATATTGTAACACCTGTTTATACCTATAACATTTTTTGTTATTACTCTCATAGCTTTTTTTTATGAATGTTTGAAAATGATTGTGGCATCGACTTCGTCAGTTTTGATCAGTGAGCTTCACGCCACAATATATTTCGTATTCGCTTCATTATAAACGTCGGGTCGCCAAGACAATACTGAGAAAAAACTGCCACTTAAAAACGTTATCCGGATATTACATATATATATATGTATATATATATATATATATATGTATACATATATATATGTATACATATATATATATATATATATATATTATATATTTATATATATATATATATATATATATATATATATATATATATATATATATATATATATATATATATATATATATATATATATATATGTATGTATACATATATATATATATATATATATATATATATATATATATATATATATATATATATATATATATATATATATATATATATATATATATATATATATATATATATATATATATATATATATATATATATATATATATATATATATATATATTATATTTTATTGCGTAGAATGATACGAAAATTAAAAAAAAAATATACATATACAATAAAGTCGCAAACAATCGATCTTAACTTTGCAGGACAGACCACATGGGAATGGAAATCTAACTTTAGATCTTTCGCATTCTCGTGCGTCGTCAGCAGCTATACAATGTTGCAAGTCTGGCAACAGACAGGAGGGAAAAATTCTCTGAGAAACAAGGCAGGAAAGTGCCAGCGTAGACACGGCTCCTGGTGGCCAACCATACCTCCCCTTCGCTCACCCCCTGGTAAGGGGAAAGGGGAGGAGAGGGGGGAGAGTTCCCAGGTTCAGGTTCAGAGAAACAAGTTACAAACTGATATGGGAAAGAGATAGTCAGCACATAACCGCATATAACCACTATCAACAAACATAATGTTATATGAAATCATGTGCTGGTTGTAACACTGCTTTATCTCACACACACTCAGATGTGCTGGTTGTAACACTGTATTATCTCACACACACTCAGATGTGCTGGTTGTAACACTGTATTATCTCACACACACTCAGATGTGCTGTAACACTGCATTATCTTGTAACACTGCATTATCTACACTCACTGTAACACTGCATTATCTCACACACACTCAGATGTGCTGGTTGTAACACTGTATCTTATGCTGGTTGTAACACTGCATTATCTCACACACACTCAGATGTGCTGGTTGTAACACTGCATTATCTCACACACACTCAGATGTGCTGTTGTAACACTGCATTATCTCACACACACTCAGACTGTAACACTGCTTTATCTCACACACACTCAGATGTGCTGGTTGTAACACTGTATTATCTCACGCACACTCAGATGTGCTGGTTGTAACACTGCTTTATCTCACACACACTCAGATGTGCTGGTTGTAACACTGCTTTATCTCACACACACTCAGATGTGCTGGTTGTAACACTGCATTATCTCACACACACTCAGATGTGCTGGTTGTAACACTGCATTATCTCACACACACTCAGATGTGCTGGTTGTAACACTGCATTATCTCACACACACTCAGATGTGCTGGTTGTAACACTGTATTATCTCACACACACTCAGATGTGCTGGTTGTAACACTGTATTATCTCACACACACTCAGATGTGCTGGTTGTAACACTGTATTATCTCACACACACTCAGATGTGCTGGTTGTAACACTGTATTATCTCACGCACACTCAGATGTGCTGGTTGTAACACTGCTTTATCTCACACACACTCAGATGTGCTGGTTGTAACACTGCATTATCTCACACACACTCAGATGTGCTGGTTGTAACACTGCATTATCTCACACACACTCAGATGTGCTGGTTGTAACACTGCATTATCTCACACACACTCAGATGTGCTGGTTGTAACACTGCATTATCTCACACACACTCAGATGTGCTGGTTGTAACACTGCATTATCTCACACACACTCAGATGTGCTGGTTGTAACACTGCATTATCTCACACACACTCAGATGTGCTGGTTGTAACACTGCTTTATCTCACACACACTCAGATGTGCTGGTTGTAACACTGCATTATCTCACACACACTCAGATGTGCTGGTTGTAACACTGCTTTATCTCACACACACTCAGATGTGCTGGTTGTAACACTGCTTTATCTCACACACACTCAGATGTGCTGGTTGTAACACTGCATTATCTCACACACACTCAGATGTGCTGGTTGTAACACTGCATTATCTCACACACACTCAGATGTGCTGGTTGTAACACTGCATTATCTCACACACACTCAGATGTGCTGGTTGTAACACTGCTTTATCTCACACACACTCAGATGTGCTGGTTGTAACACTGCATTATCTCACACACACTCAGATGTGCTGGTTGTAACACTGCATTATCTCACACACACTCAGATGTGCTGGTTGTAACACTGTATTATCTCACACACACTCAGATGTGCTGGTTGTAACACTGCTTTATCTCACACACACTCAGATGTGCTGGTTGTAACACTGTATTATCTCACACACACTCAGATGTGCTGGTTGTAACACTGCTTTATCTCACACACACTCAGATGTGCTGGTTGTAACACTGCTTTATCTCACACACACTCAGATGTGCTGGTTGTAACACTGCATTATCTCACACACACTCAGATGTGCTGGTTGTCACCTTATACTACCACACACACTCAGATGTGCTGGTTGTCACCTTATACTACCACACACACTCAGATGTGCTGGTTGTCACCCTATACTACCACACACACTCAGATGTGCTGGTTGTCACCCTATACTACCACACGTCAGAGAATGTTCTAGCAAGTACCACAACTTTCCCTACAATGATTCCTGCATCTTTCCCGAGTATCATATTTACATTCCTTGCTTCACACAGGTAGTTAGTTTATTGAGGTTTGCCAAGAAACATGACAAGTGTTTCCTGATCCACATCTGGAGCTTTTGGTCATCTGACCGAGGCCTTTCGCTGGCTTACCTGTCCACCCCTTTAAAAGTCATGGTTGCAGTTATAACCGCTATTTCTTGCTCGACACAGAGGCTTCTTAACACATCTTAAGCATTGCAATAGTAACTGTGTTCCTAGATATGCTAAGCAGCACCATCACAGCAGCAGCACCATCACAGCAGCAGTACCATCACAGCAGCAGCACCATCACAGCAGCACCATCACAGCAACACCATCACAGCAGCAGCATCACAGCAGCATCACCTCACCATCTCCCGGTACATGGATCTGATCTCATCCTATCAAGAGAAACCCTACTCAAGAGTTATATTTTTTATGTATATGATTTATTAGATAAACAATGAAAAGGAGAATGAGTTCATTGTTGTAAAATTAAACTTCTATTTCGATAGTGCATTAAGATTTCTTTGTAAAATTTCAGCACAAGAAGATTGTAGGATACGTAATGTGCAGGTTTAGCAGCTAAAGTGCGGACGCTACGGTAACAGCAGCGAGGATTGTTGCGGCTCCCACGATGGGATTTATCTTAGATAATGGAGTCGTTGATTAATAATACCTGATGGACTCAAAGAACAGCTGATTACTGGTACTTTCCTCATTAAGGCGAGAGCTGTGAAGGTCTTCTTCGTGCTTTAAACTCCTTCATTATTTCGTAAAAGAGGAGAGGAAGAGAAAAATGGGGAGTCAGGCTTTTATAGAAGGCTTAAAAATGTTCGAGGGGTGAATTCACACAGGGAGCCTGGGAATGTACCCGGCAATTATGGGTATAAATTAAAAAGGGGCATCAGTGCCCCTGGGCAGGCCAAGTTGCGTGCGGATAACAATCTCCGACCATAAAAGATTATGTAAAAGAGGAGATTACTTTGGGAGATGGTGGGTGACTGGACGATCCTCAACGATACCTTGAGGAGGAGGTGCAGTGTTCACGCCCCGACTCAACGATACCTTGAGGAGGAGGTGCAGTGTTCACGCCCCGACTCAACGATACCTTGAGGAGGAGGTGCAGTGTTCACGCCCCGACTCAACGATACCTTGAGGAGGAGGTGCAGTGTTCACGCCCCGACTCAACGATACCTTGAGGAGGAGATGCAGTGTTCACGCCCCGACTCAACGATACCTTGAGGAGGAGGTGCAGTGTTCACGCCCCGACTCAACGATACCTTGAGGAGGAGGTGCAGTGTTCACGCCCCGACTCAACGATACCTTGTGGAGGAGGTGCAGTGTTCACGCCCCGACTCAACGATACCTTGAGGAGGAGGTGCAGTGTTCACGCCCCGACTCAACGATACCTTGAGGAGGAGGTGCAGTGTTCACGCCCCGACTCAACGATACCTTGAGGAGGAGATGCAGTGTTCACGCCCCGACTCAACGATACCTTGAGGAGGAGGTGCAGTGTTCACGCCCCGACTCAACGATACCTTGAGGAGGAGGTGCAGTGTTCACGCCCCGACTCAACGATACCTTGTGGAGGAGGTGCAGTGTTCACGCCCCGACTCAACGATACCTTGAGGAGGAGGTGCAGTGTTCACGCCCCGACTCAACGATACCTTGAGGAGGAGGTGCAGTGTTCACGCCCCGACTCAACGATACCTTGTGGAGGAGGTGCAGTGTTCACGCCCCGACTCAACGATACCTTGAGGAGGAGGTGCAGTGTTCACGCCCCGACTCAACGATACCTTGAGGAGGAGGTGCAGTGTTCACGCCCCGACTCAACGATACCTTGAGGAGGAGGTGCAGTGTTCACGCCCCGACTCAACGATACCTTGAGGAGGAGGTGCAGTGTTCACGCCCCGACTCAACGATACCTTGAGGAGGAGGTGCAGTGTTCACGCCCCGACTCTGAGAAATGACTTGTCAGGTATGACGAGTCTTGGGATAATGAAGTCATCACCTCATGTTGTAGAGATAACTTGAAATAAAACAGAAGATAACAAACTTTGTCATATCCAGACAAGTTTGGTGCAAAGACGACGGTGAAGACAAGTGACACAGTGATGTGATGACCTCCGTCACTTGTTGATGAATGGTTCAGAAAACCGACATGTTGATAAATTAGACACATGTGCAACTCTTGGGTATCTTTGAACATTAAAATGGTATAAAATACCGACAGGTTGTTAGGTAAGACACATATGCAACAGTTAGGTATCTTTATTATGATAAAGATACCTAACTGTTGCATATGTATCTTACCTAACATCTTGAGTATCTTTATTGAGATATAAAGATACCCAAGAGTTGCACATGTGTCTAATTTATCAACACCTCCGTCACTGTTGACTGTGATCAATAAAGGAGTCACTTGTTGACCTTCGCCATTGTGGGTTGTGGGGAGAGTAAAGGTCCCATTATTGTGGGTTGTGGGGAGAGTATAGGTCCCATTATTGTGGGTTGAGGGGAGAGTAAAGGTCCCATTATTGTGGGTTGAGGGGAGAGTATAGGTCCCATTATTGTGGGTTGTGGGGAGAGTATAGGTCCCATTATTGTGGGTTGAGGGGAGAGTAAAGGTCCCATTATTGTGGGTTGAGGGGAGAGTATAGGTCCCATCATTGTGGGTTGTGGGGAGAGTAAAGGTCCCATTATTGTGGGTTGAGGGGAGACTATAGGTCCCATCATTGTGGGTTGTGGGGAGAGTATAGGTCCCATTATTGTGGGTTGAGGGGAGAGTAAAGGTCCCATTATTGTGGGTTGAGGGGAGAGTATAGGTCCCATCATTGTGGGTTGTGGGGAGAGTAAAGGTCCCATTATTGTGGGTTGAGGGGAGAGTATAGGTCCCATTATTGTGGGTTGTGGGGAGAGTAAAGGTCCCATCATTGTGGGTTGTGGGGAGAGTATAGGTCCCATTATTGTGGGTTGTGGGGAGAGTAAAGGTCCCATTATTGTGGGTTGTGGGGAGAGTATAGGTCCCATCATTGTGGGTTGATGGGAGAGTAAAGGTCCCATTATTGTGGGTTGAGGGGAGAGTATAGGTCCCATCATTGTGGGTTGTGGGGAGAGTAAAGGTCCCATTATTGTGGGTTGAGGGGAGAGTATAGGTCCCATCATTGTGGGTTATGAAAGAGTATGGGTCCCATCATTGTGGGTTGTGAGGAGAGTAAAGGTCCCATTATTGTGGGTTGTGGGGAGAGTATAGGTCCCATCATTGTGGGTTATGAAAGAGTATGGGTCCCATCATTGTGGGTTGTGGGGAGAGTATAGGTCCCATCATTGTGGGTTATGGGAGAGTATAGGTCCCATCATTATGGGTTATGTGAGAATATAGGTCCCATTGTTGTGGGTTATAGGAGAGTATAGGTCCCATCATTGAGGGTTATGGGAGAGTGCAGGTTCCATCATTGTGGGTTATGGGAGAGTATAGGTCAAACCATTTAGGGTTATGGGAGAGTATAGGTCCCATCATTGTGGGTTATGGGAGAGTATAGGTCCCATTATTGTGGGTTATGGGAGAGTATAGGTCCCATTATTGTGGGTTAGGAAGAGTATAGGTCCCATTATTGTGGGTTATGGGAGAGTATAGGTCCCATCATTGTGGGTTATGGGAGAGTATAGATCCCATCATTGTGGGTTATGGGAGAGTATAGGTCCCATCATTGTGGGTTATGGGAGAGTATAGGTCCCATCATTGTGGGTTATGGGAGAGTATAGATCCCATTATTGTGGGTTATGGGAGAGTATAGGTCCCATCATTGTGGGTTATGGGAGAGTATAGATCCCATCATTGTGGGTTATGGGAGAGTATAGGTCCCATCATTGAGGGTTATGGGAGAGTATAGGTCCCATCATTGAGGGTTATGGGAGAGTATAGGTCCATCATTGTGGGTTATGGGAGAGTATAGGTCCATCATTGTGGGTTATGGGAGAGTATAGGTCCATCATTGTGGGTTATGGGAGAGTATAGGTCCCATCATTGTGGGTTATGGGAGAGTATAGGTCCCATCATTGTGGGTTATGGGAGAGTATAGGTCCCATCATTGTGGGTTATGGGAGAGTATAGGTCCATCATTGTGGGTTATGGGAGAGTATAGGTCCATCATTGTGGGTTATGGGAGAGTATAGGTCCCATCATTGTGGGTTATGGGAGAGTATAGGTCCCATCATTGTGGGTTATGGGAGAGTATAGGTCCCATTATTGTGGGTTATGGGAGAGTATAGGTCCCATCATTGTGGGTTATGGGAGAGTATAGGTCCCATCATTGTGGGTTATGGGAGAGTATAGGTCCCATTATTGTGGGTTATGGGAGAGTATAGGTCCATCATTGTGGGTTATGGGAGAGTATAGGTCCCATCATTGTGGGTTATGGGAGAGTATAGGTCCCATCATTGTGGGTTATGGGAGAGTATAGGTCCCATCATTGTGGGTTATGGGAGAGTATAGGTCCCATCATTGCGGGTTATGGGAGAGTATAGGTCCCATCATTGTGGGTTATGGGAGAGCATAGGTCCCATTATTGTGGGTTATGGGAGAGTATAGGTCCCATAATTGGGGGTTATGGGAGAGTATAGGTCCCATCATTGTGGGTTATGGGAGAGTATAGGTCCCATCATTGGGGGTTATGGGAGAGTATAGGTCCATCATTGGGGGTTATGGGAGAGTATAGGTCCATCATTGGGGGTTATGGGAGAGTATAGGTCCATCATTGTGGGTTATGGGAGAGTATAGGTCCATCATTCTGGGTTATGGGAGAGTATAGGTCCATCATTCTGGGTTATGGGAGAGTATAGGTCCATCATTGTGGGTTATGGGAGAGTATAGGTCCCATCATTGTGGGTTATGGGAGAGTATAGGTCCCATCATTGTGGGTTATGGGAGAGTATAGGTCCATCATTGTGGGTTATGGGAGAGTATAGGTCCCATCATTGTGGGTTATGGGAGAGTATAGGTCCATCATTGTGGGTTATGGGAGAGTATAGGTCCCATCATTGTGGGTTATGGGAGAGTATAGGTCCCATCATTGGGGGTTATGGGAGAGTATAGGTCCATCATTGGGGGTTATGGGAGAGTATAGGTCCCATCATTGGGGGTTATGGGAGAGTATAGGTCCATCATTGGGGGTTATGGGAGAGTATAGGTCCATCATTGTGGGTTATGGGAGAGTATAGGTCCATCATTCTGGGTTATGGGAGAGTATAGGTCCATCATTCTGGGTTATGGGAGAGTATAGGTCCATCATTCTGGGTTATGGGAGAGTATAGGTCCATCATTCTGGGTTATGGGAGAGTATAGGTCCATCATTCTGGGTTATGGGAGAGTATAGGTCCATCATTGTGGGTTATGGGAGAGTATAGGTCCATCATTGTGGGTTATGGGAGAGTATAGGTCCCATCATTGTGGGTTATGGGAGAGTATAGGTCCCATCATTGTGGGTTATGGGAGAGTATAGGTCCCATCCTTGTGGGTTATGGGAGAGTATAGGTCCATCATTGTGGGTTATGGGAGAGTATAGGTCCATCATTGTGGGTTATGGGAGAGTATAGGTCCCATCATTGTGGGTTATGGGAGAGTATAGGTCCCATTATTGTGGGTTATGGGAGAGTATAGGTCCCATCATTGTGGGTTATGGGAGAGTATAGGTCCCATCATTGTGGGTTATGGGAGAGTATAGGTCCCATCATTGTGGGTTGTGGGAGAGTATAGGTCCCATCATTGTGGGTTATGGGAGAGTATAGGTCCATCATTGTGGGTTATGGGAGAGTATAGGTCCATCATTGTGGGTTATGGGAGAGTATAGGTCCCATCATTGTGGGTTATGGGAGAGTATAGGTCCCATCATTGGGGGTTATGGGAGAGTATAGGTCCATCATTGGGGGTTATGGGAGAGTATAGGTCCATCATTGGGGGTTATGGGAGAGTATAGGTCCATCATTGTGGGTTATGGGAGAGTATAGGTCCATCATTCTGGGTTATGGGAGAGTATAGGTCCATCATTCTGGGTTATGGGAGAGTATAGGTCCATCATTGTGGGTTATGGGAGAGTATAGGTCCCATCATTGTGGGTTATGGGAGAGTATAGGTCCCATCATTGTGGGTTATGGGAGAGTATAGGTCCCATCATTGTGGGTTATGGGAGAGTATAGGTCCATCATTGGGGGTTATGGGAGAGTATAGGTCCATCATTGGGGGTTATGGGAGAGTATAGGTCCATCATTGTGGGTTATGGGAGAGTATAGGTCCATCATTCTGGGTTATGGGAGAGTATAGGTCCATCATTCTGGGTTATGGGAGAGTATAGGTCCATCATTCTGGGTTATGGGAGAGTATAGGTCCATCATTGTGGGTTATGGGAGAGTATAGGTCCCATCATTGTGGGTTATGGGAGAGTATAGGTCCCATCATTGTGGGTTATGGGAGAGTATAGGTCCATCATTGTGGGTTATGGGAGAGTATAGGTCCATCATTGTGGGTTATGGGAGAGTATAGGTCCCATCATTGTGGGTTATGGGAGAGTATAGGTCCCATTATTGTGGGTTATGGGAGAGTATAGGTCCCATCATTGTGGGTTATGGGAGAGTATAGGTCCCATCATTGTGGGTTATGGGAGAGTATAGGTCCCATCATTGTGGGTTGTGGGAGAGTATAGGTCCCATCATTGTGGGTTATGGGAGAGTATAGGTCCATCATTGTGGGTTATGGGAGAGTATAGGTCCATCATTGTGGGTTATGGGAGAGTATAGGTCCCATCATTGTGGGTTATGGGAGAGTATAGGTCCATCATTGGGGGTTATGGGAGAGTATAGGTCCATCATTGTGGGTTATGGGAGAGTATAGGTCCATCATTCTGGGTTATGGGAGAGTATAGGTCCATCATTCTGGGTTATGGGAGAGTATAGGTCCATCATTCTGGGTTATGGGAGAGTATAGGTCCATCATTCTGGGTTATGGGAGAGTATAGGTCCATCATTCTGGGTTATGGGAGAGTATAGGTCCATCATTCTGGGTTATGGGAGAGTATAGGTCCATCATTCTGGGTTATGGGAGAGTATAGGTCCATCATTGTGGGTTATGGGAGAGTATAGGTCCCATCATTGTGGGTTATGGGAGAGTATAGGTCCATCATTGTGGGTTATGGGAGAGTATAGGTCCCATCATTGTGGGTTATGGGAGAGTATAGGTCCATCATTGTGGGTTATGGGAGAGTATAGGTCCCATCATTGTGGGTTATGGGAGAGTATAGGTCCATCATTGTGGGTTATGGGAGAGTATAGGTCCATCATTGTGGGTTATGGGAGAGTATAGGTCCAATCATTGTGGGTTATGGGAGAGTATAGGTCCCATCATTGTGGGTTATGGGAGAGTATAGGTCCATCATTGTGGGTTATGGGAGAGTATAGGTCCCATCATTGTGGGTTATGGGAGAGTATAGGTCCATCATTGTGGGTTATGGGAGAGTATAGGTCCCATCATTGTGGGTTATGGGAGAGTATAGGTCCATCATTGTGGGTTATGGGAGAGTATAGGTCCCATCATTGTGGGTTATGGGAGAGTATAGGTCCATCATTGTGGGTTATGGGAGAGTATAGGTCCCATCATTGTGGGTTATGGGAGAGTATAGGTCCATCATTGTGGGTTATGGGAGAGTATAGGTCCCATCATTGTGGGTTATGGGAGAGTATAGGTCCATCATTGTGGGTTATGGGAGAGTATAGGTCCCATCATTGTGGGTTATGGGAGAGTATAGGTCCATCATTGTGGGTTATGGGAGAGTATAGGTCCATCATTGTGGGTTATGGGAGAGTATAGGTCCATCATTGTGGGTTATGGGAGAGTATAGGTCCCATCATTGTGGGTTATGGGAGAGTATAGGTCCCATTATTGTGGGTTATGGGAGAGTATAGGTCCCATCATTGTGGGTTATGGGAGAGTATAGGTCCCATCATTGTGGGTTATGGGAGAGTATAGGTCCCATCATTGTGGGTTGTGGGAGAGTATAGGTCCCATCATTGTGGGTTATGGGAGAGTATAGGTCCATCATTGTGGGTTATGGGAGAGTATAGGTCCATCATTGTGGGTTATGGGAGAGTATAGGTCCCATCATTGTGGGTTATGGGAGAGTATAGGTCCCATCATTGGGGGTTATGGGAGAGTATAGGTCCATCATTGGGGGTTATGGGAGAGTATAGGTCCATCATTGGGGGTTATGGGAGAGTATAGGTCCATCATTGTGGGTTATGGGAGAGTATAGGTCCATCATTCTGGGTTATGGGAGAGTATAGGTCCATCATTCTGGGTTATGGGAGAGTATAGGTCCATCATTGTGGGTTATGGGAGAGTATAGGTCCCATCATTGTGGGTTATGGGAGAGTATAGGTCCCATCATTGTGGGTTATGGGAGAGTATAGGTCCCATCATTGTGGGTTATGGGAGAGTATAGGTCCATCATTGGGGGTTATGGGAGAGTATAGGTCCATCATTGGGGGTTATGGGAGAGTATAGGTCCATCATTGTGGGTTATGGGAGAGTATAGGTCCATCATTCTGGGTTATGGGAGAGTATAGGTCCATCATTCTGGGTTATGGGAGAGTATAGGTCCATCATTCTGGGTTATGGGAGAGTATAGGTCCATCATTGTGGGTTATGGGAGAGTATAGGTCCCATCATTGTGGGTTATGGGAGAGTATAGGTCCCATCATTGTGGGTTATGGGAGAGTATAGGTCCATCATTGTGGGTTATGAGAGTATAGGTCCATCATTGTGGGTTATGGGAGAGTATAGGTCCCATCATTGTGGGTTATGGGAGAGTATAGGTCCCATTATTGTGGGTTATGGGAGAGTATAGGTCCCATTATTGTGGGTTATGGGAGAGTATAGGTCCCATTATTGTGGGTTATGGGAGAGTATAGGTCCCATCATTGTGGGTTATGGGAGAGTATAGGTCCCATCATTGTGGGTTATGGGAGAGTATAGGTCCCAGATTGTGGGTTATGGGAGAATGTAGGTCCATCATTGTGGGTTATGGGAGAGTATAGGTCCCATCATTGTGGGTTATGGGAGAGTATAGGTCCATCATTGTGGGTTATGGGAGAGTATAGGTCCCATCATTGTGGGTTATGGGAGAGTATAGGTCCATCATTGTGGGTTATGGGAGAGTATAGGTCCCATCATTGTGGGTTATGGGAGAGTATAGGTCCCATCATTGTGGGTTATGGGAGAGTATAGGTCCCATCATTGTGGGTTATGGGAGAGTATAGGTCCATCATTGTGGGTTATGGGAGAGTATAGGTCCATCATTGTGGGTTATGGGAGAGTATAGGTCCATCATTGTGGGTTATGGGAGAGTATAGGTCCCATCATTGTGGGTTATGGGAGAGTATAGGTCCATCATTGTGGGTTATGGGAGAGTATAGGTCCATCATTGTGGGTTATGGGAGAGTATAGGTCCCATCATTGTGGGTTATGGGAGAGTATAGGTCCATCATTGTGGGTTATGGGAGAGTATAGGTCCCATCATTGTGGGTTATGGGAGAGTATAGGTCCATCATTGTGGGTTATGGGAGAGTATAGGTCCATCATTGTGGGTTATGGGAGAGTATAGGTCCATCATTGTGGGTTATGGGAGAGTATAGGTCCCATCATTGTGGGTTATGGGAGAGTATAGGTCCCATCATTGTGGGTTATGGGAGAGTATAGGTCCATCATTGTGGGTTATGGGAGAGTATAGGTCCATCATTGTGGGTTATGGGAGAGTATAGGTCCATCATTGTGGGTTATGGGAGAGTATAGGTCCATCATTGTGGGTTATGGGAGAGTATAGGTCCCATCATTGTGGGTTATGGGAGAGTATAGGTCCATCATTGTGGGTTATGGGAGAGTATAGGTCCATCATTGTGGGTTATGGGAGAGTATAGGTCCATCATTGTGGGTTATGGGAGAGTATAGGTCCCATCATTGTGGGTTATGGGAGAGTATAGGTCCATCATTGTGGGTTATGGGAGAGTATAGGTCCATCATTGTGGGTTATGGGAGAGTATAGGTCCATCATTGTGGGTTATGGGAGAGTATAGGTCCCATCATTGTGGGTTATGGGAGAGTATAGGTCCCATCATTGTGGGTTATGGGAGAGTATAGGTCCCATCATTGCTGGTTATGGGAGAGTATAGGTCCCATCATTGTGGGTTATGGGAGAGTATAGGTCCCATCATTGTGGGTTATGGGAGAGTATAGGTCCCATCATTGTGGGTTATGGGAGAGTATAGGTCCCATCATTGTGGGTTATGGGAGAGTATAGGTCCCATCATTGTGGGTTATGGGAGAGTATAGGTCCCATCATTGTGGGTTATGGGAGAGTATAGGTCCCATCATTGTGGGTTATGGGAGAGTATAGGTCCCATCATTGTGGGTTATGGGAGAGTATAGGTCCCATCATTGTGGGTTATGGGAGAGTATAGGTCCCATCATTGTGGGTTATGGGAGAGTATAGGTCCCATCATTGTGGGTTATGGGAGAGTATAGGTCCCATCATTGTGGGTTATGGGAGAGTATAGGTCATTGTGGGTTATGGGAGAGTATAGGTCCATCATTGTGGGTTATGGGAGAGTATAGGTCCCATCATTGTGGGTTATGGGAGAGTATAGGTCCCATCATTGTGGGTTATGGGAGAGTATAGGTCCCATCATTGTGGGTTATGGGAGAGTATAGGTCCCATCATTGTGGGTTATGGGAGAGTATAGGTCCCATCATTGTGGGTTATGGGAGAGTATAGGTCCATCATTGTGGGTTATGGGAGAGTATAGGTCCATCATTGTGGGTTATGGGAGAGTATAGGTCCCATCATTGTGGGTTATGGGAGAGTATAGGTCCCATCATTGTGGGTTATGGGAGAGTATAGGTCCCATCATTGTGGGTTATGGGAGAGTATAGGTCCCATCATTGTGGGTTATGGGAGAGTATAGGTCCCATCATTGTGGGTTATGGGAGAGTATAGGTCCATCATTGTGGGTTATGGGAGAGTATAGGTCCATCATTGTGGGTTATGGGAGAGTATAGGTCCCATCATTGTGGGTTATGGGAGAGTATAGGTCCCATCATTGTGGGTTATGGGAGAGTATAGGTCCCATCATTGTGGGTTATGGGAGAGTATAGGTCCCATCATTGTGGGTTATGGGAGAGTATAGGTCCCATCATTGTGGGTTATGGGAGAGTATAGGTCCATCATTGTGGGTTATGGGAGAGTATAGGTCCCATCATTGTGGGTTATGGGAGAGTATAGGTCCATCCTTGTGGGTTATGGGAGAGTATAGGTCCCATCATTGTGGGTTATGGGAGAGTATAGGTCCCATCATTGTGGGTTATGGGAGAGTATAGGTCCCATCATTGTGGGTTATGGGAGAGTATAGGTCCATCATTGTGGGTTATGGGAGAGTATAGGTCCATCATTGTGGGTTATGGGAGAGTATAGGTCCCATCATTGTGGGTTATGGGAGAGTATAGGTCCATCATTGTGGGTTATGGGAGAGTATAGGTCCCATCATTGTGGGTTATGGGAGAGTATAGGTCATTGGGGGTTATGGGAGAGTATAGGTCCATCATTGGGGGTTATGGGAGAGTATAGGTCCCATCATTGTGGGTTATGGGAGAGTATAGGTCCCATCATTGTGGGTTATGGGAGAGTATAGGTCCCATCATTGTGGGTTATGGGAGAGTATAGGTCCATCATTGGGGGTTATGGGAGAGTATAGGTCCATCATTGTGGGTTATGGGAGAGTATAGGTCCATCATTGTGGGTTATGGGAGAGTATAGGTCCATCATCCATCATTGGGTTATGGGAGAGTATAGGTCCATCATTCTGGGTTATGGGAGAGTATAGGTCCATCATTCTGGGTTATGGGAGAGTATAGGTCCATCATTGTGGGTTATGGGAGAGTATAGGTCCATCATTGTGGGTTATGGGAGAGTATAGGTCCATCATTGTGGGTTATGGGAGAGTATAGGTCCCATCATTGTGGGTTATGGGAGAGTATAGGTCCCATCATTGTGGGTTATGGGAGAGTATAGGTCCATCATTGTGGGTTATGGGAGAGTATAGGTCCATCATTGTGGGTTATGGGAGAGGATAGGTCCCATCATTGTGGGTTATGGGAGAGTATAGGTCCCATCATTGTGGGTTATGGGAGAGTATAGGTCCCATCATTGTGGGTTATGGGAGAGTATAGGTCCCATCATTGTGGGTTATGGGAGAGTATAGGTCCCATCATTGTGGGTTATGGGAGAGTATAGGTCCCATTATTGTGGGTTATGGGAGAGTATAGGTCCCATTATTGTGGGTTATGGGAGAGTATAGGTCCATCATTGTGGGTTATGGGAGAGTATAGGTCCCATCATTGTGGGTTATGGGAGAGTATAGGTCCCATCATTGAGGGTTATGGGAGAGTATAGGTCCATCATTGTGGGTTATGGGAGAGTATAGGTCCATCATTGTGGGTTATGGGAGAGTATAGGTCCATCATTCTGGGTTATGGGAGAGTATAGGTCCATCATTCTGGGTTATGGGAGAGTATAGGTCCATCATTCTGGGTTATGGGAGAGTATAGGTCCATCATTCTGGGTTATGGGAGAGTATAGGTCCATCATTCTGGGTTATGGGAGAGTATAGGTCCATCATTGTGGGTTATGGGAGAGTATAGGTCCATCATTGTGGGTTATGGGAGAGTATAGGTCCCATCATTGTGGGTTATGGGAGAGTATAGGTCCCATCATTGTGGGTTATGGGAGAGTATAGGTCCATCATTGTGGGTTATGGGAGAGTATAGGTCCATCATTGTGGGTTATGGGAGAGTATAGGTCCCATCATTGTGGGTTATGGGAGAGTATAGGTCCATCATTGTGGGTTATGGGAGAGTATAGGTCCCATCATTGTGGGTTATGGGAGAGTATAGGTCCCATCATTGTGGGTTATGGGAGAGTATAGGTCCCATCATTGTGGGTTATGGGAGAGTATAGGTCCATCATTGTGGGTTATGGGAGAGTATAGGTCCCATCATTGTGGGTTATGGGAGAGTATAGGTCCATCATTGTGGGTTATGGGAGAGTATAGGTCCCATCATTGTGGGTTATGGGAGAGTATAGGTCCATCATTGTGGGTTATGGGAGAGTATAGGTCCCATCATTGTGGGTTATGGGAGAGTATAGGTCCCATCATTGTGGGTTATGGGAGAGTATAGGTCCCATCATTGTGGGTTATGGGAGAGTATAGGTCCATCATTGTGGGTTATGGGAGAGTATAGGTCCCATCATTGTGGGTTATGGGAGAGTATAGGTCCATCATTGTGGGTTATGGGAGAGTATAGGTCCCATCATTGTGGGTTATGGGAGAGTATAGGTCCATCATTGTGGGTTATGGGAGAGTATAGGTCCATCATTGTGGGTTATGGGAGAGTATAGGTCCATCATTGTGGGTTATGGGAGAGTATAGGTCCCATCATTGTGGGTTATGGGAGAGTATAGGTCCCATCATTGTGGGTTATGGGAGAGTATAGGTCCCATCATTGTGGGTTATGGGAGAGTATAGGTCCCATCATTGTGGGTTATGGGAGAGTATAGGTCCCATCATTGTGGGTTATGGGAGAGTATAGGTCCCATCATTGTGGGTTATGGGAGAGTATAGGTCCATCATTGTGGGTTATGGGAGAGTATAGGTCCATCATTGTGGGTTATGGGAGAGTATAGGTCCCATCATTGTGGGTTATGGGAGAGTATAGGTCCCATCATTGTGGGTTATGGGAGAGTATAGGTCCATCATTGTGGGTTATGGGAGAGTATAGGTCCATCATTGGGGGTTATGGGAGAGTATAGGTCCATCATTGTGGGTTATGGGAGAGTATAGGTCCATCATTGTGGGTTATGGGAGAGTATAGGTCCATCATTGTGGGTTATGGGAGAGTATAGGTCCATCATTGTGGGTTATGGGAGAGTATAGGTCCCATCATTGTGGGTTATGGGAGAGTCTAGGTCCCATCATTGTGGGTTATGGGAGAGTATAGGTCCCATCATTGTGGGTTATGGGAGAGTATAGGTCCATCATTGTGGGTTATGGGAGAGTATAGGTCCATCATTGTGGGTTATGGGAGAGTATAGGTCCCATCATTGTGGGTTATGGGAGAGTATAGGTCCATCATTCTGGGTTATGGGAGAGTATAGGTCCATCATTGTGGGTTATGGGAGAGTATAGGTCCATCATTGTGGGTTATGGGAGAGTATAGGTCCATCATTGTGGGTTATGGGAGAGTATAGGTCCCATCATTGTGGGTTATGGGAGAGTATAGGTCCCATCATTGTGGGTTATGGGAGAGTATAGGTCCATCATTGTGGGTTATGGGAGAGTATAGGTCCATCATTGTGGGTTATGGGAGAGTATAGGTCCATCATTGTGGGTTATGGGAGAGTATAGGTCCCATCATTGTGGGTTATGGGAGAGTATAGGTCCCATCATTGTGGGTTATGGGAGAGTATAGGTCCCATCATTGTGGGTTATGGGAGAGTATAGGTCCCATCATTGTGGGTTATGGGATAGTGAAGGTGCCATCATTGTGGGTTATGGGAGAGTATAGGTCCATCATTTGTTATGGGAGAGTATAGGTTATGGGAGAGTATAGGTCCATCATTGTGGGTTATGGGAGAGTATAGGTCCCATCATTGTGGGTTATGGGAGAGTATAGGTCCATCATTGTGGGTTATGGGAGAGTATAGGTCCCATCATTGTGGGTTATGGGAGAGTATAGGTCCATCATTGTGGGTTATGGGAGAGTATAGGTCCCATCATTGTGGGTTATGGGAGAGTATAGGTCCCATCATTGTGGGTTATGGGAGAGTATAGGTCCCATAATTGTGGGTTATGGGAGAGTATAGGTCCATCATTGTGCGTTATGGGAGAGTATAGGTCCATCATTGTGGGTTATGGGAGAGTATAGGTCCATCATTGTGGGTTATGGGAGAGTATAGGTCCCTCATTGTGGGTTATGGGAGAGTAGAGGTCCATCATTGTGGGTTATGGGAGAGTATAGGTCCCATCATTGTGGGTTATGGGAGAGTATAGGTCCCATCATTGTGGGTTATGGGAGAGTATAGGTCCCATCATTGTGGGTTATGGGAGAGTATAGGTCCCATCATTGTGGGTTATGGGAGAGTATAGGTCCATCATTGTGCGTTATGGGAGAGTATAGGTCCATCATTGTGGGTTATGGGAGAGTATAGGTCCATCATTGTGGGTTATGGGAGAGTATAGGTCCATCATTGTGGGTTATGGGAGAGTATAGGTCCATCATTGTGGGTTATGGGAGAGTATAGGTCCATCATTGTGGGTTATGGGAGAGTATAGGTCCATCATTGTGGGTTATGGGAGAGTATAGGTCCATCATTGTGGGTTATGGGAGAGTATAGGTCCATCATTGTGGGTTATGGGAGAGTATAGGTCCATCATTGTGGGTTATGGGAGAGTATAGGTCCATCATTGTGGGTTATGGGAGAGTATAGGTCCATCATTGTGGGTTATGGGAGAGTATAGGTCCATCATTGTGGGTTATGGGAGAGTATAGGTCCATCATTGTGGGTTATGGGAGAGTATAGGACCATCATTGTGGGTTATGGGAGAGTATAGGTCCATCATTGTGGGTTATGGGAGAGTATAGGTCCCATCATTGTGGGTTATGGGAGAGTATAGGTCCCATCATTGTGGGTTATGGGAGAGTATAGGTCCCATCATTGTGGGTTATGGGAGAGTATAGGTCCCATCATTGTGGGTTATGGGAGAGTATAGGTCCATCATTGTGGGTTATGGGAGAGTATAGGTCCCATCATTGTGGGTTATGGGAGAGTATAGGTCCCATCATTGTGGGTTATGGGAGAGTATAGGTCCATCATTGTGGGTTATGGAACATAAACAACTCAGTTCGTTATAAAATGTTATCAATGAATATCGAGAAGGATGGACGCTGTGGGTAAGGCTCGACCGTGCCCCTGGAGGACGCTGTGGGTAAGGCTCGACCGTGCCCCTGGTGGACACTGTGGGTAAGGCTCGACCGTGCCCCTGGTGGACGCTGTGGGTAAGGCTCGACCGTGCCCCTGGTGGACGCTGTGGGTAAGGCTCGACCGTGCCCCTGGTGGACGCTGTGGGTAAGGCTCGACCGTGCTCCTGGTGGACGCTGTGGGTAAGGCTCGACCGTGCCCCTGGTGGACGCTGTGGGTAAGGCTCGACCCTGCCCCTGGTGGACGCTGTGGGTAAGGCTCGACCCTGCCCCTGGTGGACGCTGTGGGTAAGGCTCGACCGTGCCCCTGGTGGACGCTGTGGGTAAGGCTCGACCCTGCCCCTGGTGGACGCTGTGGGTAAGGCTCGACCGTGCCCCTGGTGGACGCTGTGGGTAAGGCTCGACCCTGCCCCTGGTGGACGCTGTGGGTAAGGCTCGACCGTGCCCCTGGTGGACGCTGTGGGTAAGGCTCGACCGTGCCCCTGGTGGACGCTGTGGGTAAGGCTCGACCCTGCCCCTGGTGGACGCTGTGGGTAAGGCTCGACCGTGCTCCTGGTGGACGGTGTGGTGCTCGACCGTGCCCCTGGTGGACGCTGTGGGTAAGGCTCGACCGTGCCCCTGGTGGACGCTGTGGGTAAGGCTCGACCGTGCCCCTGGTGGACGCTGTGGGTAAGGCTCGACCCTGCCCCTGGTGGACGCTGTGGGTAAGGCTCGACCGTGCCCCTGGTGGACGCTGTGGGTAAGGCTCGACCGTGCCCCTGGTGGACGCTGTGGGTAAGGCTCGACCCTGCCCCTGGTGGACGCTGTGGGTAAGGCTCGACCGTGCTCCTGGTGGACGCTGTGGGTAAGGCTCGACCGTGCCCCTGGTGGACGCTGTGGGTAAGGCTCGACCGTGCCCCTGGTGGACGCTGTGAGTAAGGCTCGACCGTGCCCCTGGTGGACGCTGTGGGTTAGGCTCGACCGTGCCCCTGGTGGACGCTGTGGGTTAGGCTCGACCGTGCCCCTGGTGGACGCTGTGGGTTAGGCTCGACCGTGCCCCTGGTGGACGCTGTGGGTTAGGCTCGACCGTGCCCCTGGTGGACGCTGTGGGTTAGGCTCGACCGTGCCCCTGGTGGACGCTGTGGGTTAGGCTCGACCGTGCCCCTGGTGGACGCTGTGGGTTAGGCTCGACCGTGCCCCTGGTGGACGCTGTGGGTTAGGCTCGACCGTGCCCCTGGTGGACGCTGTGGGTTAGGCTCGACCGTGCCCCTGGTGGACGCTGTGGGTTAGGCTCGACCGTGCCCCTGGTGGACGCTGGGGTAAGGCTCGAACGTGCCCCTGGTGGACGCTGGGGTAAGGCTCGACCGTGCCCCTGGTGGACGCTGGGGTAAGGCTCGACCGTGCCCCGAGTGGACGCTGGGGTAAGGCTCGACCGTGCCCCTGGTGGACGCTGGGGTAAGGCTCGTCCGTGCCCCTGGTGGACGCTGGGGTAAGGCTCGACCGTGCCCCTAATGGACGCTGGGGTAAGGCTCGACCGTGCTCCTGATGGACGCTGGGGTAAGGCTCGACCGTGCCCCTGGTGGACGCTGGGGTAAGGCTCGACGGTGCCCCTGGTGGACGCTGGGGTAAGGCTCGACCGTGCCCCTTTGGGACGCTGGGGTAAGGCTTGACCGTGCCCCTGGTCGACGCTGGGGTAAGGCTCGTCCTTGCCCCTGGTGGACGCAGGGGTAAGGCTCGATCGTGCCCCTGATGGACGCTGGGGTAAGGCTCGACTGTGCCCCTGATGGACGCTGGGGTAAGGCTCGACCGTGCCCCTGGTGGACGCTGGGGTAAGGCTCGACCGTGCCCCTGGTGGACGCTGGGGTAAGGCTCGACCGTACCCCTGGTGGACGCTGTGGGTAAGGCTCGACTGTGACCTTGGTGGACGCTGGAGTAAGGCTCGACCGTGCCCCTGGTGGACGCTGTGGGTAAGGCTCGACCGTGCCCCTGGTGGACGCTGTGGGTAAAACTCGACTGTGCCCCTGGTGGACGCTGTGGGTAAGGCTCTACCGTGCCCCTTTTGGACGCTGGGGAAAGGCTCGACCGTGCCCCTGGTGGACGCTGGGGTACGCCTCGTCCGTGCCCCTGGTGGACGCTGGGGTAAGGCTCGACCGTGCCCCTGGTGGACGCTGGGGTAAGGCTCGACCGTGCCCCTGGTGGACGCTGGGGTAAGGCTCGACCGTGCCCCTGATGGACGCTGGGGTAAGGCTCGACCGTGCCCCTGGTGGACGCTGGGGTAAGGCTCGACCGTGCCCCTGATGGACGCTGGGGTAAGACTCGACTGTGCCCCTGATGGACGCTGGGGTAAGGCTCGACCGTGCCCCTGGTGGACGCTGGGGTAAGGCTCGACAGTACCCCTGGTGGACGCTGTGGGTAAGGCTCGACTGTGACCTTGGTGGACGCTGGAGTAAGGCTCGACCGTGCCCCTGTTGGACGGTGTGGGTAAGGCTCGACCGTGCCCCTGGTGGACGCTGTGGGTAAAACTCGACTGTGCCCCTGGTGGACGCTGTGGGCAAGGCTCGACTGTGCCTCTGGAGGACGTTGTGGGTAAGGCTCGACCGTGCCCCTGGTGGATACTGTGGGTAAGGCTCAACCGTGCCCCTGGTGGACGCTGTGGGTATGGCTCGACTGTGCCCCTGGTTGACGCTGGGCTAAGGCTCGACCGTGCCCCTGGTGGACGCTGGGGTAAGGCTCGACCGTGCCCTTGGTTGACGGTGTGGGTAAGGCTCGACCGTGCTCCTGGTGGACGCTGTGGGTAAGGCTCTACCGTGCCCCTGGTGGACGCTGGGGAAAGGCTCGACCGTGCCCCTGGTGGACTCTGGGGTAAGGCTCGACCGTGCCCCTGGTGGACGCTGGGGTAAGGCTCGACCGTGCCCCTGATGGACGCTGGGGTATGGCTCGACAGTGCCCCTGGTGGACGCTGGGGTAAGGCTCGACCGTGCCCCTGGTGGACGCTGGGGTAAGGCTCAACCGTGCCCCTGGTGGACGCTGTGGATAAGGCTCGACTGTGACCTTGGTGGACGCTGGGGCAAGGCTCAACCGTACCCCTGGTGGACGCTGTGGGTAGGGCTCGACTGTGCCCCTAGTGGACGCTGTGGGTAAGGCTTGAACGTGCCCCTGGTGGACGCTGTTGGTAAAGCTCGACTGTGCCCCTGGTGGACGCTGTGGGCAAGGCTCGACTGTGCCTCTGCTGGACGTTGTGGGTAAGGCTCGACCGTGCCCCTGCTGGATATTGTGGGTAAGGCTCAACCGTGCCCCTGGTGGATGCTGTGGGTAAGGCTCGACTGTGCCCCTGGTGGACGCTGGGGTAAGGCTCGACCGTGCCCCTGGTTGACGCTGGGCTAAGGCTCGACCGTGCCCCTGGTGGATACTGTGGGTTAGGCTCAACCGTGCCCCTGGTGGACGCTGGGGTAAGGCTCGACCGTGCCCTTGTTTGACGCTGTGGGTAAGGATCGACCGTGCTTCTGGTGGACGCTGTGGGTAAGGCTCGACCGTGCCCCTGGTGGACGCTGGGGTAAGGCTCAACCGTGCCCCTGGTGGACGCTGTGGGTAAGGTTCGACCGTGCCCTTGGTGGACGCTGTGGGTAAGACTCGACTGTGCCTCTGGTGGACGCTGTGGGTAAGGCTCGACTGTGCCCTTGGTGGACGCTGTGGGTAAGGCTCGACCGTGCCCCTGGTGGACGCTGTGGGTAAGGCTCGACGGTGCCCCTGGTGGACGCTGTGGGTAAGGCTTGACTGTGCCCCTGGTGGACACTGTGGGTAAGGCTCGACCGTGCCCCTGTTGGACACTGTGGGTAAGGCTCGACTGTGCCCCTGGTGGACACTGTGGGTAAGGCTCGACGGTGCCCCTGGTGGACGCAGGGGTAAGGCTCGACCGTGCCCCTGGTGGCAGCAGGTCCACTGCCTTACCACTAAGCTACGAGGCTTGTAATACGAAGACTCAGGCAACACAACTTGTCTCCATCTTCGGGTCAGCGGCACCTATAAGTTGATGTGAAAAATACCTGTCCACGAAAATATTAAATAATTGCTGGGTATATACCGACTGTATAGAGTTTACAAACACCGTTGCAGGTATCAGATACAAAAATTTATACTAGACGATACCTGTCTTGTCAAGAGTTAACTGTACAATGGAACAGATATTGAGTATGATACTAAAAAAACTAATACACGAGAGAGCAGAAAAAACTATTGTTATTACACAGCAGAATAACAATGACATAGAAAAAAAAATCAGCATTAGTATGACAAGACACATTGACATAATTGGCACTTCTAGAAAATTAAAATCTGTCTGAAATGTGACCAATACTACGGAAACTTAATAATTTATTTTGGTCGACGTCTGGGTTGTAAGTCAGTATTATCGCTCAGTGAGACGAGAGTTCTAGCAGAGTATGGAGCAGTGTCAAGTTTGACTCACGAAATCGTAATGACACGATTGCAACCAAACCATACCAGTGGGTAACGCGACGGTCTGGAGTGCTGAGACTCTCTGACCGCGGGTTCAATCCCGCCCGTGGTGTGGTCAGTGTGAGGTTTGTCAGTACGTAGTTGTGTCCGCACGGACTGAGTCTTCACTTACTTTATGTATTGTTGCTTATTCCGTTATTCTAATCTATGTATTGGTGTTCCGTACACTTGTATGGTGTGTGATGATTGTGTTACACTTCACCCGACGTTTCGCACACGGTCATGGACATTCCTTCTTGACTGGCAGTTTTGAGTATAGCTGTTCTGGGACCCCACTGGTGTATTTATTGTCCAGTTTAATCCACTGACCAGGTAAGAACAGGCTTCCGCAGCCTGTATTCTTGTTCTCACGCACGAACACTCACACCACAGCGTCTTGTTATCTCACGAACACTCACACCACAGCGTCGTGTTATCATCTCACGAACACTCACACCACAGCGTCTTGTTATCTCACGAACACTCACACCATAGCGTCTTGTTATCTCACGAACACTCACACCACAGCGTCTTGTTATCACACGAACACTCACACCACATCGTCTTGTTATCTCACGAACACTCACACCACAGCGTCTTGTTATCACACGAATACTCACACCACAGCGCCGTGTTATCATCTCACGAACACTCACACCACAGCGTCGTGTTATCATCTCACGAACACTCACACCACAGCGTCGTGTTATCATCTCAAGAACACTCACACCACAGCGTCGTGTTATCATCTCACGAACACTCACACCACAACGTCGTGTTATCATCTCACGAACACTCACACCACAGCGTCTTGTTATCTCACGAACACTCACACCACAGCGTCGTGTTATCTCACGAACACTCACACCACAGCGTCGTGTTATCTCACCAACACTCACACCACAGAGTCTTGTTATCTCACGAACACTCACACCACAGCGTCTTGTTATCTCACGAACACTCACACCACAGCGTCTTGTTATCATCTCAAGAACACTCACACCACAGCGTCGTGTTATCATCTCAAGAACACTCACACCACAGCGTCGTGTTATCATCTCACGAACACTCACACCACAGCGTCGTGTTATCTCACGAACACTCACACCACAGCGTCTTGTTATCTCACGAACACTCACACCACAGCGTCGTGTTATCATCTCAAGAACACTCACACCACAGCGTCGTGTTATCTCACGAACACTCACACCCCAGCGTCGTGTTATCTCACGAACACTCACACCACAGCGTCTTGTTATCTCACGAACACTCACACCACAGCGTCGTGTTATCATCTCAAGAACACTCACACCACAGCGTCGTGTTATCATCTCACGAACACTCACACCACAGCGTCGTGTTATCATCTCACGAACACTCACACCACAGCGTCTTGTTATCTCACGAACACTCACACCACAGCGTCGTGTTATCTCACGAACACTCACACCACAGCGTCGTGTTATCTCACGAACACTCACACTAAAGCGTCGTGTTATCATCTCACGAACACTCACACCACAGCGTCGTGTTATCATCTCACGAACACTCACACCACAGCGTCTTGTTATCTCACGAACACTCACACCACAGCGTCTTGTTATCTCACGAACACTCACACCACAGCGCCGTGTTATCATCTCACGAACACTCACAACACAGCGTCTTGTTATCTCACGAACACTCACACCACAGCGTCGTGTTATCATCTCACGAACACTCACACCACAGCGTCGTGTTATCTCACGAACACTCACACCACAGCGTCGTGTTATCTCACGAACACTCACACCACAGCGTCGTGTTATCATCTCACGAACACTCACACCACAGCGTCTTGTTATCTCACGAACACTCACATCACAGCGTCTTGTTATCTCACGAACACTCACACCACAGCGTCTTGTTATCTCACGAACACTCACACCACAGCGCCGTGTTATCTCACGAACACTCACACCACAGCGCCGTGTTATCTCACAAACACTCACATCACAGCGTCGTGTTATCTCACGAACACTCACACCACAGTGCCGTGTTATCTCACGAACACTCACACCACAGTGCCGTGTTATCTCACGACCACTCACACCACAGCGTCGTGTTATCTCACGACCACTCACACCACAGCGTCGTCTTATCTCACGAACACTCACACCACAGTGCCGTGTTATCTCACAAACACTCACATCACAGCGTCGTGTTATCTCACGAACACTCACACCACAATGCCGTGTTATCTCACGAACACTCACACCACAGTGCCGTGTTATCTCACGACCACTCACACCACAGTGCCGTGTTATCTCACGAACACTCACACCACAGTGCCGTGTTATCTCAAGAACACTCACACCACAGTGCCGTGTTATCTCACGAACACTCACACCACAGCGCGTGTTATCATCTCACGAACACTCACACCACAGCGTCGTGTTATCATCTCACGAACACTCACACCACAGCGTCGTGTTATCTCACGAACACCCACACCACAACGCCGTGTTATCATCTCACGAACACTCACACCACAGTGCCGTGTTATCTCACGAACACTCACACCACAGTGCCGTGTTATCTCACGAACACTCACACCACAGCGTCGTGTTATCTCACGAACACTGACACCACAGCGTCGTGTTATCATCTCACGAACACTCACACCACAGCGTCGTGTTATCTCACGAACACTCACACCACAGCGCCGTGTTATCTCACGAACACACACCACAGCGCAGTGTTATCTCACGAACACTCACACCACAGCGCCGTGTTATCTCACGAACACTCACACCACAGCATCGTGTTATCTCACGAACACTCACACCACAGCGCCGTGTTATCTCACGAACACTCACACCACAGCGCCGTGTTATCTCACGAACACTCACACCACAGCGTCGTGTTATCTCACGAACACTCACACCACAGCGCCGTGTTATCTCACGAACACTCACACCACAGCGCCGTGTTATCTCACGAACACTCACACCACAGCGCCGTGTTATCTCACGAACACTCACACCACAGCGTCGTGTTATCTCACGAACACTCACACCACAGCGTCGTGTTATCTCACGAGCACTCACACCACAGCGTCGTGTTATCTCACGAACACTCACACCACAGCGCCGTGTTATCTCACGAACACTCACACCACAGCGCCGTGTTATCTCACGAACACTCACACCACAGCGCCGTGTTATCATCTCACGAACACTCACACCACAGCGTCGTGTTATCTCACGAACACTCACACCACAGCGTCGTGTTATCTCACGAACACTCACACCACAGTGCCGTGTTATCTCACGAACACTCACACCACAGCGTCGTGTTATCTCACGAACACTCACACCACAGCGTCGTGTTATCTCACGAACACTCACACCACAGCGTCGTGTTATCTCACGAACACTCACACCACAGCGTCGTGTTATCTCACGAACACTCACACCACAGCGTCGTGTTATCTCACGAACACTCACACCACAGCGTCGTGTTATCTCACGAACACTCACACCATAGTGCCGTGTTATCTCACGAACACTCACACCACAGCGTCGTGTTATCTCACGAACACTCACACCACAGCGTCGTGTTATCTCACGAACACTCACACCACAGCGTCGTGTTATCTCACGAACACTCACACCACAGCGTCGTTTTATCTCACGAACACTCACACCACAGCGTCGTGTTATCTCACGAACACTCACACCACAGCGTCGTGTTACCTCACGAACACTCACACCACAGCGCGGTGTTATCTCACGAACACTCACACCACAGCGCCGTGTTATCTCACGAACACTCACACCACAGCGCCGTGTTATCTCACGAACACTCACACCACAGCGTCTTGTTATCTCACGAACACTTACACCACAGCGCCGTGTTATCATCTCACGAACACTCACAACACAGCGTCTTGTTATCTCACGAACACTCACACCAGAGCGTCGTGTTATCATCTCACGAACACTCACACCACAGCGTCGTGTTATCTCACGAACACTCACACCACAGCGTCGTGTTATCTCACGAACACTCACACCACAGCGTCGTGTTATCATCTCACGAACACTCACACCACAGCGTCTTGTTATCTCACGAACACTCACACCACAGCGTCGTGTTATCTCACGAACACTCACATCACAGCGTCTTGTTATCTCACGAACACTCACACCACAGCGTCTTGTTATCTCACGAACACTCACACCACAGCGCCGTGTTATCTCACGAACACTCACACCACAGCGCCGTGTTATCTCACAAACACTCACATCACAGCGTCGTGTTATCTCACGAACACTCACACCACAGTGCCGTGTTATCTCACGAACACTCACACCACAGTGCCGTGTTATCTCACGACCACTCACACCACAGCGTCGTGTTATCTCACGACCACTCACACCACAGCGTCGTCTTATCTCACGAACACTCACACCACAGTGCCGTGTTATCTCACAAACACTCACATCACAGCGTCGTGTTATCTCACGAACACTCACACCACAGTGCCGTGTTATCTCACGAACACTCACACCACAGTGCAGTGTTATCTCACGAACACTCACACCACAGTGCCGTGTTATCTCACGAACACTCACACCACAGTGCCGTGTTATCTCACGAACACTCACACCACAGCGCGTGTTATCATCTCACTAACACTCACACCACAGCGTCGTCTTATCATCTCACGAACACTCACACCACAGCGTCGTGTTATCTCACGAACACCCACACCACAACGCCGTGTTATCATCTCACGAACACTCACACAACAGCGTCGTGTTATCTCACGAACACTCACACCACAGTGCCGTGTTATCTCACGAACACTCACACCACAGTGCCGTGTTATCTCACGAACACTCACACCACAGCGTCGTGTTATCTCACGAACACTCACACCACAGCGTCGTGTTATCATCTCACGAACACTCACACCACAGCGTCGTGTTATCTCACGAACACTCACACCACAGCGCCGTGTTATCTCACGAACACACACCACAGCGCCGTGTTATCTCACGAACACTCACACCACAGCGTCGTGTTATCTCACGACCCCTCACACCACAGCCTCGTGTTATCTCACGAACACTCACACCACAGCGTCGTGTGATCTCACGATCACTCACACCACAGCGCCGTGTTATCTCACGAACACTCACACCACAGCGTCGTGTTATCTCACGAACACTCACACCACAGCGCCGTGTTATCTCACGAACACTCACACCACAGCGCCGTGTTATCATCTCACGAACACTCACACCACAGCGTCGTGATATCTCACGAACACTCACACCACAGCGTCGTGTTATCTCACGAACACTCACACCACAGTGCCGTGTTATCTCACGAACACTCACACCACAGCGTCGTGTTATCTCACGAACACTCACACCACAGCGTCGTGTTATCTCACGAACACTCACACCACAGCGTCGTGTTATCTCACGAACACTCACACCACAGCGTCGTGTTATCTCACGAACACTCACACCACAGCGTCGTGTTATCTCACGAACACTCACACCACAGCGTCGTGTTATCTCACGAACACTCACACCACAGTGCCGTGTTATCTCACGAACACTCACACCACAGCGTCGTGTTATCTCACGAACACTCACACCACAGCGTCGTGTTATCTCACGAACACTCACACCACAGCGTCGTGTTATCTCACGAACACTCACACCACAACGTCGTGTTATCTCACGAACACTCACACCACAGCGTCGTGTTATCTCACGAACACTCACACCACAGCGTCGTGTTATCTCACGAACACTCACACCACAGCGCCGTGTTATCTCACGAACACTCACACCACAGCGCCGTGTTATCTCACGAACACTCACACCACAGCGCCGTGTTATCTCACGAACACTCACACCACAGCGTCGTGTTATCTCACGAACACTCACACCACAGCGTCGTGTTATCTCACGAGCACTCACACCACAGCGTCGTGTTATCTCACGAACACTCACACCACAGCGCCGTGTTATCTCACGAACACTCACACCACAGCGTCGTGTTATCTCACGAACACTCACACCACAGCTCCGTCTTATCTCACGAACACTCACACCACAGCGCCGTGTTATCATCTCACGAACACTCACACCACAGCGTCATGTTATCTCACGAACACTCACACCACAGCGTCGTGTTATCTCACGAACACACACAACACAGTGCCGTGTTATCTCACGAACACTCACACAACAGCGTCGTGTCGTCTCACGAACACACACCACAGCGTCGTGTCATCTCACGAATACTCACACCACAGCGCCGTGTTATCATCTCACGAACACTCACACCACAGCGTCGTGTTATCTCACGAACACACACCACCGCGTCTTGTCATCTCACGAATACTCACACAACAGCGCCTTGTTATCTCACGAACACTCACACCACAGCGTCGTGTTATCTCACGAACACTCACACCACAGTGCCGTGTTATCTCACGAACACTCACACCACAGCGTCGTGTTATCTCACGAACACTCACACCACAGCGTCGTGTTATCTCACGAACACTCACACCACAGCGTCGTGTTATCTCACGAACACTCACACCACAGCGTCGTGTTATCTCACGAACACTCACACCACAGCGTCGTGTTATCTCACGAACACTCACACCACAGCGTCGTGTTATCTCACGAACACTCACACCACAGTGCCGTGTTATCTCACGAACACTCACACCACAGCGTCGTGTTATCTCACGAACACTCACACCACAGCGTCGTGTTATCTCACGAACACTCACACCACAGCGTCGTGTTATCTCACGAACACTCACACCACAGCGTCGTGTTATCTCACGAACACTCACACCACAGCGTCGTGTTATCTCACGAACACTCACACCACAGCGTCGTGTTATCTCACGAACACTCACACCACAGCGCCGTGTTATCTCACGAACACTCACACCACAGCGCCGTGTTATCTCACGAACACTCACACCACAGCGTCGTGTTATCTCACGAACACTCACACTACAGCGCCGTGTTATCTCACGAACACTCACACCACAGCGTCGTGTTATCTCACGAACACTCACACCACAGCGTCGTGTTATCTCACGAACACTCACACCACAGCGTCGTGTTATCTCACGAACACTCACACCACAGCGTCGTGTTATCTCACGAACACTCACACCACAGTGCCGTGTTATCTCACGAACACTCACACCACAGCGTCGTGTTATCTCACGAACACTCACACCACAGCGTCGTGTTATCTCACGAACACTCACACCACAGCGTCGTGTTATCTCACGAACACTCACACCACAGCGTCGTGTTATCTCACGAACACTCACACCACAGCGTCGTGTTATCTCACGAACACTCACACCATAGTGCCGTGTTATCTCACGAACACTCACACCACAGCGTCGTGTTATCTCACGAACACTCACACCACAGCGTCGTGTTATCTCACGAACACTCACACCACAGCGTCGTGTTATCTCACGAACACTCACACCACAGCGTCGTGTTACCTCACGAACACTCACACCACAGCGCCGTGTTATCTCACGAACACTCACACCACAGCGCCGTGTTATCTCACGAACACTCACACCACAGCGCCGTGTTATCTCACGAACACTCACACCACAGCGTCTTGTTATCTCACGAACACTTACACCACAGCGCCGTTTTATCATCTCACGAACACTCACAACACAGCGTCTTGTTATCTCACGAACACTCACACCAGAGCGTCGTGTTATCATCTCACGAACACTCACACCACAGCGTCGTGTTATCTCACGAACACTCACACCACAGCGTCGTGTTATCTCACGAACACTCACACCACAGCGTCGTGTTATCATCTCACGAACACTCACACCACAGCGTCTTGTTATCTCACGAACACTCACACCACAGCGTCGTGTTATTTCACGAACACTCACATCACAGCGTCTTGTTATCTCACGAACACTCACACCACAGCGTCTTGTTATCTCACGAACACTCACACCACAGCGCCGTGTTATCTCACGAACACTCACACCACAGCGCCGTGTTATCTCACAAACACTCACATCACAGCGTCGTGTTATCTCACGAACACTCACACCACAGTGCCGTGTTATCTCACGAACACTCACACCACAGTGCCGTGTTATCTCACGACCACTCACACCACAGCGTCGTGTTATCTCACGACCACTCACACCACAGCGTCGTCTTATCTCACGAACACTCACACCACAGTGCCGTGTTATCTCACAAACACTCACATCACAGCGTCGTGTTATCTCACGAACACTCACACCACAGTGCCGTGTTATCTCACGAACACTCACACCACAGTGCCGTGTTATCTCACGACCACTCACACCACAGCGTCGTGTTATCTCACGAACACTCACACCACAGTGCCGTGTTATCTCACGAACACTCACACCACAGTGCCGTGTTATCTCACGAACACTCACACCACAGCGCGTGTTATCATCTCACTAACACTCACACCACAGCGTCGTGTTATCATCTCACGAACACTCACACCACAGCGTCGTGTTATCTCACGAACACCCACACCACAACGCCGTGTTATCATCTCACGAACACTCACACAACAGCGTCGTGTTATCTCACGAACACTCACACCACAGTGCCGTGTTATCTCACGAACACTCACACCACATTGCCGTGTTATCTCACGAACACTCACACCACAGCGTCGTGTTATCTCACGAACACTCACACCACAGCGTCGTGTTATCATCTCACGAACACTCACACCACAGCGTCGTGTTATCTCACGAACACTCACACCACAGCGCCGTGTTATCTCACGAACACACACCACAGCGCCGTGTTATCTCACGAACACTCACACCACAGCGTCGTGTTATCTCACGAACACTCACACCACAGCATCGTGTTATCTCACGAACACTCACACCACAGCGTCGTGTGATCTCACGATCACTCACTCCACAGCGCCGTGTTATCTCACGAACACTCACACCACAGCGTCGTGTTATCTCACGAACACTCACACCACAGCGCCGTGTTATCTCACGAACACTCACACCACAGCGCCGTGTTATCATCTCACGAACACTCACACCACAGCGTCGTGTTATCTCACGAACACTCACACCACAGCGTCGTGTTATCTCACGAACACTCACACCACAGTGCCGTGTTATCTCACGAACACTCACACCACAGCGTCGTGTTATCTCACGAACACTCACACCACAGCGTCGTGTTATCTCACGAACACTCACACCACAGTGCCGTGTTATCTCACGAACACTCACACCACAGCGTCGTGTTATCTCACGAACACTCACACCACAGTGCCGTGTTATCTCACGAACACTCACACCACAGCGTCGTGTTATCTCACGAACACTCACACCACAGCGTCGTGTTATCTCACGAACACTCACACCACAGCGTCGTGTTATCTCACGAACACTCACACCACAACGTCGTGTTATCTCACGAACACTCACACCACAGCGTCGTGTTATCTCACGAACACTCACACCACAGCGTCGTGTTATCTCACGAACACTCACACCACAGCGCCGTGTTATCTCACGAACACTCACACCACAGCGCCGTGTTATCTCACGAACACTCACACCACAGCGCCGTGTTATCTCACGAACACTCACACCACAGCGTCGTGTTATCTCACGAACACTCACACCACAGCGTCGTGTTATCTCACGAGCACTCACACCACAGCGTCGTGTTATCTCACGAACACTCACACCACAGCGCCGTGTTATCTCACGAACACTCACACCACAGCGTCGTGTTATCTCACGAACACTCACACCACAGCTCCGTCTTATCTCACGAACACTCACACCACAGCGCCGTGTTATCATCTCACGAACACTCACACCACAGCGTCATGTTATCTCACGAACACTCACACCACAGCTTCGTGTTATCTCACGAACACTCACACCACAGTGCCGTGTTATCTCACGAACACTCACACAACAGCGTCGTGTCGTCTCACGAACACACACCACAGCGTCGTGTCATCTCACGAATACTCACACCACAGCGCCGTGTTATCATCTCACGAACACTCACACCACAGCGTCGTGTTATCTCACGAACACACACCACAGCGTCGTGTCATCTCACGAATACTCACACCACAGCGTCGTGTTATCTCACGAACACTCACACCACAGCGTCGTGTTATCTCACGAACACTCACACCACAGTGCCGTGTTATCTCACGAACACTCACACCACAGCGTCGTGTTATCTCACGAACACTCACACCACAGCGTCGTGTTATCTCACGAACACTCACACCACAGCGTCGTGTTATCTCACGAACACTCACACCACAGCGACGTGTTATCTCACGAACACTCACACCACAGCGTCGTGTTATCTCACGAACACTCACACCACAGCGTCGTGTTATCTCACGAACACTCACACCACAGTGCCGTGTTATCTCACGAACACTCACACCACAGCGTCGTGTTATCTCACGAACACTCACACCACAGCGTCGTGTTATCTCACGAACACTCACACCACAGCGTCGTGTTATCTCACGAACACTCACACCACAGCGTCGTGTTATCTCACGAACACTCACACCACAGCGTCGTGTTATCTCACGAACACTCACACCACAGCGCCGTGTTATCTCACGAACACTCACACCACAGCGCCGTGTTATCTCACGAACACTCACACCACTGCGCCGTGTTATCTCACGAACACTCACACCACAGCGTCGTGTTATCTCACGAACACTCACACCACAGCGTCGTGTTATCTCACGAGCACTCACACCACAGCGTCGTGTTATCTCACGAACACTCACACCACAGCGCCGTGTTATCTCACGAACACTCACACCACAGCGTCGTGTTATCTCACGAACACTCACACCACAGCGCCGTGTTATCTCACGAACACTCACACCACAGCGCCGTGTTATCATCTCACGAACACTCACACCACAGCGTCGTGTTATCTCACGAACACTCACACCACAGCGTCGTGTTATCTCACGAACACTCACACCACAGTGCCGTGTTATCTCACGAACACTCACACCACAGCGTCGTGTCGTCTCACGAACACACACCACAGCGTCGTGTCATCTCACGAATACTCACACCACAGCGCCGTGTTATCATCTCACGAACACTCACACCACAGCGTCGTGTTATCTCACGAACACACACCACAGCGTCGTGTCATCTCACGAATACTCACACCACAGCGCCGTGTTATCTCACGAACACTCACACCACAGCGTCGTGTTATCTCACGAACACTCACACCACAGCGTCGTGTTATCTCACGAACACTCACACCACAGCGTCGTGTTATCTCACGAACACACACCACAGCGTCGTTTTATCTCACGAACACTCACACCACAGCGCCGTGTTATCTCACGAACACTCACACCACAGCGCCGTGTTATCTCACGAACACTCACACCACAGCGCCGTGTTATCTCACGAACACTCACACCACAGCGTCGTGTTATCTCACGAACACTCACACCACAGCGTCGTGTTATCTCACGAGCACTCACACCACAGCGTCGTGTTATCTCACGAACACTCACACCACAGCGCCGTGTTATCTCACGAACACTCACACCACAGCGTCGTGTTATCTCACGAACACTCACACCACAGCGTCGTGTTATCTCACGAGCACTCACACCACAGCGTCGTGTTATCTCACGATCACTCACACCACAGCGCCGTGTTATCTCACGAACACTCACACCACAGCGTCGTGTTATCTCACGAACACTCACACCACAGCGCCGTGTTATCTCACGAACACTCACACCACAGCGCCGTGTTATCATCTCACGAACACTCACACCACAGCGTCGTGTTATCTCACGAACACTCACACCACAGCGTCGTGTTATCTCACGAACACTCACACCACAGTGCCGTGTTATCTCACGAACACTCACACCACAGCGTCGTGTCGTCTCACGAACACACACCACAGCGTCGTGTCATCTCACGAATACTCACACCACAGCGCCGTGTTATCATCTCACGAACACTCACACCACAGCGTCGTCTTATCTCACGAACACTCACACCACAGCGTCGTGTTATCATCTCACGAACACTCACACCACAGCGTCGTGTTATCTCACGAACACTCACACCACAGCGCCGTGTTATCATCTCACGAACACTCACACCACAGCGTCGTGTTATCTCACGAACACTCACACCACAGCGTCGTGTTATCTCACGAACACTCACACCACAGTGCCGTGTTATCTCACGAACACTCACACCACAGCGTCGTGTCATCTCACGAACACACACCACAGCGTCGTGTCATCTCACGAATACTCACACCACAGCGTCGTGTTATCTCACGAACACTCACACCACAGCGTCGTGTCATCTCACGAACACACACCACAGCGTCGTGTTATCTCACGAACACTCACACCACAGCGTCGTGTTATCTCACGAACACTCACACCACAGCGCCGTGTTATCTCACAAACACTCACACCACAGCGCCGTGTTATCTCACAAACACTCACACCACAGCGTCGTGTTATATTTTAACTATGACACACAAACAAGAATGAAAATAACCTTGGTAGAAGAAAATGGGAGAAATATTATGAGATATAAAAATTCCACCACTGATCAAGCGAGAATATTGTGACGTTGAACAGTGATCAATTGTTAGTTCTTTTGTTCTTTGTTCAGAGAACAGAAAGAACAGCAACGTTAGTGTCAGACAAACTATCCTTTAAATAACACAACAAATACATATACACGAGACCAGGAATATAACAATGGAAAACAATGGCAGTGGAGAAACACAAGGTACAAGGAAAGCCATGGCATTAATGGTACCCTTCCTAACACTAGGAAATATACATTAATAATTTACTGTTCAGACAGATTCCGTAAAACATTACATGTTTGTGGACAACACTTCGTGTGTAGGTAATAATCAGGTGAAGAAGGTGTCGATTTACCTGAGACAGTGTCAGCACCTACTTAAATATAATTATGTGAAAGTTATCAATGTTGGTGGTTCAGTCTTCCAGCAACACAGGTGAGTAATATTGCTGCAACACAGGTGAGTAATATTGCTGCAACACAGGTGAGTAATATTGCTGCAACACAGGTGAGTAATATTGCTGCAACACAGGTGAGTAATATTGCTGCAACACAGGTGAGTAATATTGCTGCAACACAAGTGAGTAATACTGCTGCAACACAAGTGAGTAATACTGCTGCAACACAAGTGAGTAATACTGCTGCAACACAAAAATAAATATACTAGACGAACCTAAAAATAATTAAGTTTATACAGGTTGGCAGTTATAACTATGAGGTCGGAAGGTGGCATGTAACAACAGGCTGATTGATCAAGCTTTCAAAATGGATGGAGTTTTGGGTCCAAGATAAGAAGAAAATATATTAAAACTGGTTAAAAATATATAACAAGAAATCTCCAGTTAATTCAATATTATTGACAAATATTGTCAAGAATATAATCACTGAGAAGGTCGAAATGTAACGCAAAGTAATTACTTGACGTAATTAGTGGCGTGACTAATGGCGCAGCCTCAACCACTCTTACATTTATGAATTACAAACTTGTGATGGCAGGATACACGGCTTTATGTCATGATGGCAGGATACACGGCTTTATGTCATGGTGGCAGGATACACGGCTTTATGTCATGCTACGTGACCATCACACATTAATAATTGTCAAATGAATTTCGCTGTTAACACGTAATTATGTTGTAACAGCCGGACAGCCTCTCCCAGGTAACAGTCTTAATAATGACGGCAGCCTTGCAACCTCACCCAGGTAACAGTCTTAATAATGACGGCAGCCTGGGAGCCTCTCCCAGGTAACAGTCTTAATAATGACGGCAGCCTGGCAGCCTCACCCAGGTAACAGTCTTAATAATGACGGCACCCGGGCAGCCTCACCCAGGTAACAGTCTTAATAATGACGGCAGCCTGGCAGCCTCACCCAGGTAACAGTCTTAATAATGACGGCAGCCGGGCAGCCTCACCCAGGTAACAGTCTTAATAATGACGGCAGCCTGGCAGCCTCTCCCAGGTAACAGTCTTAATAATGACGGCAGCCGGGCAGCCTCTCCCAGGTAACAGTCTTAATAATGACGGCAGCCGGGCAGCCTCTCCCAGGTAACAGTCTTAATAATGACGACAGCCAGGCAGCCTCTCCCAGGTAACAGTCTTAATAATGACGGCAGCCGGGCAGCCTCACCCAGGTAACAGTCTTAATAATGACGGCAGCCTGGCAGCCTCACCCAGGTAACAGTCTTAATAATGACGGCAGCCGGGCAGCCTCTCCCAGGTAACAGTCTTAATAATGACGGCAGCCTGGCAGCCTCTCCCAGGTAACAGTCTTAATAATGACGGCAGCCTGGCAGCCTCACCCTGGTAACAGTCTTAATAATGACGGCAGCCTGGCAGCCTCTCCCAGGTAACAGTCTTAATAATGACGGCAGCCGGGCAGCCTCTCCCAGGTAACAGTCTTAATAATGACGGCAGCCGGGCAGCCTCTCCCAGGTAACAGTCTTAATAATGACGGCAGCCGGACAGCCTCTCCCAGGTAACAGTCTTAATAATGACGGCAGCCGGGCAGCCTTACCCTGGTAACAGTCTTAATAATGACGGCAGCCTGGCAGCCTCTCCCAGGTAACAGTCTTAATAATGACGGCAGCCTGGCAGCCTCTCCCAGGTAACAGTCCTAATAATGACGGCAGCCTGGCAGCCTCACCCAGGTAACAGTCTTAATAATGACGGCAGCCGGGCAGCCTCACCCAGGTAACAGTCTTAATAATGACGGCAGCCGGGCAGCCTCTCCCAGGTAACAGTCTTAATAATGACGGCAGCCTGGCAGCCTCACCCAGGTAACAGTCTTAATAATGACGGCAGCCTGGCAGCCTCACCCAGGTAACAGTCTTAATAATGACGGCAGCCGGGCAGCCTCTCCCAGGTAACAGTCTTAATAATGACGGCAGCCTGGCAGCCTCACCCAGGTAACAGTCTTAATAATGACGGCAGCCTGGCAGCCTCACCCAGGTAACAGTCTTAATAATGACGGCAGCCTGGCAGCCTCACCCAGGTAACAGTCTTAATAATGACGGCAGCCGGGCAGCCTCTCCCAGGTAACAGTCTTAATAATGACGGCAGCCTGGCAGCCTCACCCAGGTAACAGTCTTAATAATGACGGCAGCCTGGCAGCCTCTCCCAGGTAACAGTCTTAATAATGACGGCAGCCTGGCAGCCTCTCCCAGGTAACAGTCTTAATAATGACGGCAGCCTGGCAGCCTCTCCCAGGTAACAGTCTTAATAATGACGGCAGCCTGGCAGCCTCTCCCAGGTAACAGTCTTAATAATGACGGCAGCCTGGCAGCCTGGCAGCCTCTCCCAGGTAACAGTCTTAATAATGACGGCAGCCTGGCAGCCTCTCCCAGGTAACAGTCTTAATAATGACGGCAGCCTGGCAGCCTCACCCAGGTAACAGTCTTAATAATGACGGCAGCCTGGCAGCCTCACCCAGGTAACAGTCTTAATAATGACGGCAGCCGGGCAGCCTCTCCCAGGTAACAGTCTTAATAATGACGGCAGCCGGGCAGCCTCACACAGGTAACAGTTTTAATAATGACGGCAGCCTTGCAGCCTCACCCAGGTAACAGTCTTAATAATGACGGCAGCCGGGCAGCCTCACCCAGGTAACAGTCTTAATAATGACGGCAGCCGGGCAGCCTCTCCCAGGTAACAGTCTTAATAATGACGGCAGCCGGGCAGCCTCACCCAGGTAACAGTCTTAATAATGACGGCAGCCTGGCAGCCTCTTCCAGGTAACAGTCTTAATAATGACGGCAGCCTGGCAGCCTCACCCAGGTAACAGTCTTAATAATGACGGCAGCCTGGCAGCCTCACCCAGGTAACAGTCTTAATAATGACGGCAGCCGGGCAGCCTCTCCCAGGTAACAGTCTTAATAATGACGGCAGCCTGGCAGCCTCACCCAGGTAACAGTCTTAATAATGACGGCAGCCGGGCAGCCTCACCCAGGTAACAGTCTTAATAATGACGGCAGCCTGGCAGCCTCACCCAGGTAACAGTCTTAATAATGACGGCAGCCGGGCAGCCTCACCCAGGTAACAGTCTTAATAATGACGGCAGCCTGGCAGCCTCTCCCAGGTAACAGTCTTAATAATGACGGCAGCCTGGCAGCCTCACCCAGGTAACAGTCTTAATAATGACGGCAGCCGGGCAGCCTCACCCAGGTAACAGTCTTAATAATGACGGCAGCCTGGCAGCCTCTCCCAGGTAACAGTCTTAATAATGACGGCAGCCTGGCAGCCTCTCCCAGGTAACAGTCTTAATAATGACGGCAGCCGGGCAGCCTCTCCCAGGTAACAGTCTGACGGCAGCCGGGCAGCCTCACACAGGTAACAGTCTTAATAATGACGGCAGCCTGGCAGCCTCACCCAGGTAACAGTCTTAATAATGACGGCAGCCTGGCAGCCTCACCCAGGTAACAGTCTTAATAATGACGGCAGCCGGGCAGCCTCACCCAGGTAACAGTCTTAATAATGACGGCAGCCGGGCAGCCTCACCCAGGTAACAGTCTTAATAATGACGGCAGCCTGGCCGCCTCACCCAGGTAACAGTCTTAGTAATGACGGCAGCCTGGCAGCCTCACCCAGGTAACAGTCTTAATAATGACGGCAGCCGGGCAGCCTCACCCAGGTAACAGTCTTAATAATGACGGCAGCCGGGCAGCCTCACCCAGGTAACAGTCTTAATAATGACGGCAGCCGGGCAGCCTCACCCAGGTAACAGTCTTAATAATGACGGCAGCCGGGCAGCCTCACCCAGGTAACAGTCTTAATAATGACGGCAGCCGGGCAGCCTCACCCAGGTAACAGTCTTAATAATGACGGCAGCCGGGCAGCCTCACCCAGGTAACAGTCTTAATAATGACGGCAGCCGGGCAGCCTCACCCAGGTAACAGTCTTAATAATGACGGCAGCCGGGCAGCCTCACCCAGGTAACAGTCTTAATAATGACGGCAGCCTGGCAGCCTCACCCAGGTAACAGTCTTAATAATGACGGCAGCCTGGCAGCCTCACCCAGGTAACAGTCTTAATAATGACGGCAGCCTGGCAGCCTCACCCAGGTAACAGTCTTAATAATGACGGCAGCCGGGCAGCCTCACCCAGGTAACAGTCTTAATAATGACGGCAGCCTGGCAGCCTCACCCAGGTAACAGTCTTAATAATGACGGCAGCCTGGCAGCCTCTCCCAGGTAACAGTCTTAATAATGACGGCAGCCTGGCAGCCTCACCCAGGTAACAGTCTTAATAATGACGGCAGCCGGGCAGCCTCACCCAGGTAACAGTCTTAATAATGACGGCAGCCTGGCAGCCTCACCCAGGTAACAGTCTTAATAATGACGGCAGCCGGGCAGCCTCACCCAGGTAACAGTCTTAATAATGACGGCAGCCGGGCAGCCTCACCCAGGTAACAGTCTTAATAATGACGGCAGCCTGGCAGCCTCACCCAGGTAACAGTCTTAATAATGACGGCAGCCTGGCAGCCTCTCCCAGGTAACAGTCTTAATAATGACGGCAGCCTGGCAGCCTCTCCCAGGTAACAGTCTTAATAATGACGGCAGCCTGGCAGCCTCTCCCAGGTAACAGTCTTAATAATGACGGCAGCCTGGCAGCCTCTCCCAGGTAACAGTCTTAATAATGACGGCAGCCGGGCAGCCTCTCCCAGGTAACAGTCTTAATAATGACGGCAGCCTGGCAGCCTCACACAGGTAACAGTCTTAATAGTGACGGCAGCCGGACAGCCTCACCCAGGTAACAGTCTTAATAATGAAGGCAGCCGGGCAGCCTCACCCAGGTAACAGTCTTAAGAATGACTGCAGCCGGGCAGCATGCCAGCCTGACCCTGGTTACCCTCTTATTAATGACGGCAGCCTGGCAGCCTCACCCAGGTAACAGTCTTAATAATGACGGCAGCCTGGCAGCCTGGCAGCCTCTCCCAGGTAACAGTCTTAATAATGACGGCAGCCGGGCAGCCTCTCCCAGGTAACAGTCTTAATAATGACGGCAGCCGGGCAGCCTCTCCCAGGTAACAGTCTTAATAATGACGGCAGCCTGGCAGCCTCACCCAGGTAACAGTCTTAATAATGACGGCAGCCTGGCAGCCTGGCAGCCTCACCCAGGTAACAGTCTTAATAATGACGGCAGCCTGGCAGCCTCTCCCAGGTAACAGTCTTAATAATGACGGCAGCCGGCAGCCTGGCAGCCTCACCCAGGTAACAGTCTTAATAATGACGGCAGCCGGGCAGCCTCACCCAGGTAACAGTCTTAATAATGACGGCAGCCAGGGCAGCCTCACCCAGGTAACAGTCTTGATAATGACGACAGCCGGGCAGCCTCACCCAGGTAACAGTCTTAATAATGACGGCAGCCTGGCAGCCTCACCCAGGTAACAGTCTTAATAATGACGGCAGCCTGGCAGCCTCACCCAGGTAACAGTCTTAATAATGACGGCAGCCGGGCAGCCTCACCCAGGTAACAGTCTTAATAATGACGGCAGCCTGGCAGCCTCACCCAGGTAACAGTCTTAATAATGACGGCAGCCTGGCAGCCTCACCCAGGTAACAGTCTTAATAATGACGGCAGCCGGGCAGCCTCTCCCAGGTAACAGTCTTAATAATGACGGCAGCCTGGCAGCCTCACCCAGGTAACAGTCTTAATAATGACGGCAGCCTGGCAGCCTCACCCAGGTAACAGTCTTAATAATGACGGCAGCCTGGCAGCCTCACCCAGGTAACAGTCTTAATAATGACGGCAGCCGGGCAGCCTCACCCAGGTAATAGTCTTAATAATGACGGCAGCATGGCAGCCTCACCCAGGTAACAGTCTTAATAATGACGGCAGCCTGGCAGCCTCACATAGGTAACAGTCTTAATAATGACGGCAGCCGGGCAGCCTCACCCAGATAACAGTCTTAATAATGACGGCAGCCTTGCAGCCTCACCCAGGTAACAGTCTTAATAATGACGGCAGCCTGGCAGCCTCTCCCAGGTAACAGTCTTAATAATGACGGCAGCCTGGCAGCAGGTAACAGTCTTAATAATGACGGCAGCCTGGCAGCCTCACCCAGGTAACAGTCTTAATAATGACGGCAGCCTGGCAGCCTCACCCAGGTAACAGTCTTAATAATGACGGCAGCCTGGCAGCCTCACCCAGGTAACAGTCTTAATAATGACGGCAGCCGGGCAGCCTCACCCAGGTAACAGTCTTAATAATGACGGCAGCCGGGCAGCCTCACCCAGGTAACAGTCTTAATAATGACGGCAGCCGGGCAGCCTCTCCCAGGTAACAGTCTTAATAATGACGGCAGCCGGGCAGCCTCACCCAGGTAACAGTCTTAATAATGACGGCAGCCGGGCAGCCTCACCCAGGTAACAGTCTTAATAATGACGGCAGCCTGGCAGCCTCACCCAGGTAACAGTCTTAATAATGACGGCAGCCTGGCAGCCTCTCCCAGGTAACAGTCTTAATAATGACGGCAGCCTGGCAGCCTCACCCAGGTAACAGTCTTAATAATGACGGCAGCCGGGCAGCCTCTCCCAGGTAACAGTCTTAATAATGACGGCAGCCGGGCAGCCTCTCCCAGGTAACAGTCTTAATAATGACGGCAGCCGGGCAGCCTCACCCAGGTAACAGTCTTAATAGTGACGGCAGCCGGACAGCCTTACCCAGGTAACAGTCTTAATAATGACGGCAGCCAGCCTGGCAGCCTCACCCAGGTAACAGTCTTAATAATGACGGCAGCCTGGCAGCCTCACCCAGGTAACAGTCTTAATAATGACGGCAGCCTGGCAGCCTCACCCAGGTAACAGTCTTAATAATGACGGCAGCCTGGCAGCCTCACCCTGGTAACAGTCTTAATAATGAAGGCAGCCGGGCAGCCTCACCCAGGTAACAGTCTTAATAATGACGGCAGCCGGGCAGCCTCACCCAGGTAACAGTCTTAATAATGACTGCAGCCTGGCAGCCTGGCAGCCTCACCCAGGTAACAGTCTTAATAATGACGGCAGCCTGGCAGCCTCACCCAGGTAACAGTCTTAATAATGACGGCAGCCTGGCAGCCTCACCCAGGTAACAGTCTTAATAATGACGGCAGCCGGGCAGCCTGGCAGCCTCACCCAGGTAACAGTCTTAATAATGACGGCAGCCTGGCAGCCTCACCCAGGTAACAGTCTTAATAATGACGGCAGGCGCGCAGCCTCACCCAGGTAACAGTCTTAATAATGACGGCAGTAACAGTCTTAATAATGACGGCAGCCGGGCAGCCTCACCCAGGTAACAGTCTTAATAATGACGGCAGCCGGGCAGCCTCACCCAGGTAACAGTCTTAATAATGACGGCAGCCGGGCAGCCTCACCCAGGTAACAGTCTTAATAATGACGGCAGCCTGGCAGCCTCACCCAGGTAACAGTCTTAATAATGACGGCAGCCTGGCAGCCTCACCCAGGTAACAGTCTTAATAATGACGGCAGCCGGGCAGCCTCACCCAGGTAACAGTCTTAATAATGACGGCAGCCTGGCAGCCTCACCCAGGTAACAGTCTTAATAATGACGGCAGCCTGGCAGCCTCACCCAGGTAACAGTCTTAATAATGACGGCAGCCTGGCAGCCTCACCCAGGTAACAGTCTTAATAATGACGGCAGCCGGGCAGCCTCACCCAGGTAACAGTCTTAATAATGACGGCAGCCGGGCAGCCTCACCCAGGTAACAGTCTTAATAATGACGGCAGCCGGGCAGCCTCACCCAGGTAACAGTCTTAATAATGACGGCAGCCGGGCAGCCTCACCCAGGTAACAGTCTTAATAATGACGGCAGCCGGGCAGCCTCACCCAGGTAACAGTCTTAATAATGACGGCAGCCTGGCAGCCTCACCCAGGTAACAGTCTTAATAATGACGGCAGCCGGGCAGCCTCACCCAGGTAACAGTCTTAATAATGACGGCAGCCTGGCAGCCTCACCCAGGTAACAGTCTTAATAATGACGGCAGCCTGGCAGCCTCACCCAGGTAACAGTCTTAATAATGACGGCAGCCGGGCAGCCTCACCCAGGTAACAGTCTTAATAATGACGGCAGCCGGGCAGCCTCACCCAGGTAACAGTCTTAATAATGACGGCAGCCGGGCAGCCTCACCCAGGTAACAGTCTTAATAATGACGGCAGCCGGGCAGCCTCTCCCAGGTAACAGTCTTAATAATGACGGCAGCCGGGCAGCCTCACCCAGGTAACAGTCTTAATAATGACGGCAGCCGGGCAGCCTCACCCAGGTAACAGTCTTAATAATGACGGCAGCCTGGCAGCCTCACCCAGGTAACAGTCTTAATAATGACGGCAGCCGGGCAGCCTCACCCAGGTAACAGTCTTAATAATGACGGCAGCCTGGCAGCCTCACCCAGGTAACAGTCTTAATAATGACGGCAGCCGGGCAGCCTCACCCAGGTAACAGTCTTAATAATGACGGCAGCCGGGCAGCCTCACCCAGGTAACAGTCTTAATAATGACGGCAGCCTGGCAGCCTCACCCAGGTAACAGTCTTAATAATGACGGCAGCCGGGCAGCCTCACCCAGGTAACAGTCTTAATAATGACGGCAGCCTGGCAGCCTCACCCAGGTAACAGTCTTAATAATGACGGCAGCCGGGCAGCCTCTCCCAGGTAACAGTCTTAATAATGACGGCAGCCGGGCAGCCTCACCCAGGTAACAGTCTTAATAATGACGGCAGCCGGGCAGCCTCACCCAGGTAACAGTCTTAATAATGACGGCAGCCTGGCAGCCTCACCCAGGTAACAGTCTTAATAATGACGGCAGCCTGGCAGCCTCTCCCAGGTAACAGTCTTAATAATGACGGCAGCCGGGCAGCCTCTCCCAGGTAACAGTCTTAATAATGACGGCAGCCTGGCAGCCTCACCCAGGTAACAGTCTTAATAATGACGGCAGCCTGGCAGCCTCACCCAGGTAACAGTCTTAATAATGACGGCAGCCTGGCAGCCTCACCCAGGTAACAGTCTTAATAATGACGGCAGCCTGGCAGCCTCACCCAGGTAACAGTCTTAATAATGACGGCAGCCTGGCAGCCTCACCCAGGTAACAGTCTTAATAATGACGGCAGCCTGGCAGCCTCACCCAGGTAACAGTCTTAATAATGACGGCAGCCTGGCAGCCTCACCCAGGTAACAGTCTTAATAATGACGGCAGCCTGGCAGCCTCACCCAGGTAACAGTCTTAATAATGACGGCAGCCTGGCAGCCTCACCCTGGTAACAGTCTTAATAATGACGGCAGCCGGGCAGCCTCACCCAGGTAACAGTCTTAATAATGACGGCAGCCGGGCAGCCTCACCCAGGCAGTCCTCTGGCAGCCTCTCCCAGGTAACCTTAATAATGACGGCAGCCGGGCAGCCTCTCCCAGGTAACAGTCTTAATAATGACGGCAGCCGGGCAGCCTGGCAGTCTTAATAATGACGGCAGCCTGGCAGCCTCTCCCAGGTAACAGTCTTAATAATGACGGCAGCCTGGCAGCCTGGCAGCCTCACCCAGGTAACAGTCTTAATAATGACGGCAGCCTGGCAGCCTGGCAGCCTCACCCAGGTAACAGTCTTAATAATGACGGCAGCCGGGCAGCCTCACCCAGGTAACAGTCTTAATAATGACGGCAGCCTGGCAGCCTCACCCAGGTAACAGTCTTAATAATGACGGCAGCCTGGCAGCCTCACCCAGGTAACAGTCTTAATAATGACGGCAGCCTGGCAGCCTGGCAGCCTCACCCAGGTAACAGTCTTAATAATGACGGCAGCCAGGCAGCCTCACCCAGGTAACAGTCTTAATAATGACGGCAGCCTGGCAGCCTGGCAGCCTCACCCAGGTAACAGTCTTAATAACGACGGCAGCCTGGCAGCCTGGCAGCCTCACCCAGGTAACAGTCTTAATAACGACGGCAGCCGGGCAGCCTCTCCCAGGTAACAGTCTTAATAATTACGGCAGCCGGGCAGCCTCTCCCCTCTTAATAATGACGGCCCTGGCAGCCTGGCAGCCTCACCCAGGTAACAGTCTTAATAATGACCGCAGCCTGGCAGCCTGGCAGCCTCACCCAGGTAACAGTCTTAATAACGACGGCAGCCTGGCAGCCTGGCAGCCTCACCCAGGTAACAGTCTTAATAACGACGGCAGCCTGGCAGCCTCACCCAGGTAACAGTCTTAATAATGACGGCAGCCGGGCAGCCTCACCCAGGTAACAGTCTTAATAATGACGGCAGCCGGGCAGCCTGGCAGCCTCACCCAGGTAACAGTCTTAATAATGACGGCAGCCGGGCAGCCTCACCCAGGTAACAGTCTTAATAATGACGGCAGCCTGGCAGCCTCACCCAGGTAACAGTCTTAATAATGACGGCAGCCTGGCAGCCTCACCCAGGTAACAGTCTTAATAATGACGGCAGCCTGGCAGCCTCACCCAGGTAACAGTCTTAATAATGACGGCAGCCGGGCAGCCTCACCCAGGTAACAGTCTTAATAATGACGGCAGCCTGGCAGCCTCACCCAGGTAACAGTCTTAATAATGACGGCAGCCTGGCAGCCTCACCCAGGTAACAGTCTTAATAATGACGGCAGCCTGGCAGCCTCACCCATGTAACAGTCTTAATAATGACGGCAGCCTGGCAGCCTTTCCCAGGTAACGGTCTTAATAATGACGGCAGCCGGGCAGCCTCACCCAGGTAACAGTCTTAATAATGACGGCAGCCGGGCAGCCTCACCCAGGTAACAGTCTTAATAATGACGGCAGCCTGGCAGCCTCACCCAGGTAACAGTCTTAATAATGACGGCAGCCGGGCAGCCTCACCCAGGTAACAGTCTTAATAATGACGGCAGCGGGGCAGCCTCACCCAGGTAACACTCTTAATAATGACGGCAGCCTGACAGCCTCACCCAGGTAACAGTCTTAATAATGACGGCAGCCGGGCAGCCTCACCCAGGTAACTGTCTTAATAATGACGGCAGCCTGGCAGCCTCACCCAGGTAACAGTCTTAATAATGACGGCAGCCTGGCAGCCTCACCCAGGTAACAGTCTTAATAATGACGGCAGCCGGGCAGCCTCACCCAGGTAACAGTCTTAATAATGACGGCAGCCTGGCAGCCTCACCCAGGTAACAGTCTTAATAATGACGGCAGCCTGGCAGCCTCACCCAGGTAACAGTCTTAATAATGACGGCAGCCTGGCAGCCTCACCCAGGTAACAGTCTTAATAATGACGGCAGCCTGGCAGCCTCACCCAGGTAACAGTCTTAATAATGACGGCAGCCTGGCAGCCTCACCCAGGTAACAGTCTTAATAATGACGGCAGCCGGGCAGCCTCACCCAGGTAACAGTCTTAATAATGACGGCAGCCGGGCAGCCTCTCCCAGGTAACAGTCTTAATAATGACGGCAGCCGGGCAGCCTCACCCAGGTAACAGTCTTAATAATGACGGCAGCCGGGCAGCCTCACCCAGGTAACAGTCTTAATAATGACGGCAGCCTGGCAGCCTCACCCAGGTAACAGTCTTAATAATGACGGCAGCCTGGCAGCCTCACCCAGGTAACAGTCTTAATAATGACGGCAGCCTGGCAGCCTCACCCAGGTAACAGTCTTAATAATGACGGCAGCCGGGCAGCCTCACCCAGGTAACAGTCTTAATAATGACGGCAGCCGGGCAGCCTCACCCAGGTAACAGTCTTAATAATGACGGCAGCCGGGCAGCCTCACCCAGGTAACAGTCTTAATAATGACGGCAGCCGGGCAGCCTCACCCAGGTAACAGTCTTAATAATGACGGCAGCCGGGCAGCCTCACCCAGGTAACAGTCTTAATAATGACGGCAGCCGGGCAGCCTCACCCAGGTAACAGTCTTAATAATGACGGCAGCCTGGCAGCCTCACCCAGGTAACAGTCTTAATAATGACGGCAGCCGGGCAGCCTCACCCAGGTAACAGTCTTAATAATGACGGCAGCCTGGCAGCCTCACCCAGGTAACAGTCTTAATAATGACGGCAGCCGGGCAGCCTCACCCAGGTAACAGTCTTAATAATGACGGCAGCCTGGCAGCCTCACCCAGGTAACAGTCTTAATAATGACGGCAGCCTGGCAGCCTCACCCAGGTAACAGTCTTAATAATGACGGCAGCCTGGCAGCCTCACCCAGGTAACAGTCTTAATAATGACGGCAGCCGGGCAGCCTCACCCAGGTAACAGTCTTAATAATGACGGCAGCCTGGCAGCCTCACCCAGGTAACAGTCTTAATAACGACGGCAGCCGGGCAGCATCACCCAGGTAACAGTCTTAATAATGACGGCAGCCTGGCAGCCTCACCCAAGTAACAGTCTTAATAATGACGGCAGCCTGGCAGCCTCACCCTGGTAACAGTCTTAATAATGACGGCAGCCGGGCAGCCTCACCCAGGTAACAGTCTTAATAATGACGGCAGCCTGGCAGCCTCTCCCAGGTAACAGTCTTAATAATGACGGCAGCCGGGCAGCCTCTCCCAGGTAACAGTCTTAATAATGACGGCAGCCGGGCAGCCTCACCCAGGTAACAGTCTTAATAATGACGGCAGCCGGACAGCCTCACCCAAGTAACAGTCTTAATAATGACGGCAGCCTGGCAGCCTCTCCCAGGTAACAGTCTTAATAATGACGGCAGCCTGGCAGCCTCTCCCAGGTAACAGTCTAAATAATGACGGCAGCCGGGCAGCCTCTCCCAGGTAACAGTCTTAATAATGACGGCAGCCGGACAGCCTCTCCCAGGTAACAGTCTTAATAATGACGGCAGCCGGGCAGCCTCACCCAGGTAACAGTCTTAATAGTGACGGCAGCCGGACAGCCTTACCCAGGTAACAGTCTTAATAATGACGGCAGCCTGGCAGCCTGGCAGCCTCACCCAGGAAACAGTCTTAATAACGACGGCAGCCTGGCAGCCTGGCAGCCTCACCCATGTAACAGTCTTAATAATGACGGCAGCCTGGCAGCCTGGCAGCCTCACCCAGGTAACAGTCTTAATAACGACGGCAGCCTGGCAGCCTGGCAGCCTCACCCAGGTAACAGTCTTAATAACGACGACAGCCGGGCAGCCTCTCCGAGGTAACAGTCTTAATAATGACGGCAGCCGGGCAGCCTCTCCCAGGCAACAGTCTTAATAATGACGGCAGCCTGGCAGCCTGGCAGCCTCACCCAGGTAACAGTCTTAATAACGACGGCAGCCTGGCAGCCTGGCAGCCTCACCCAGGTAACAGTCTTAATAACGACGGCAGCCTGGCAGCCTCTCCCAGGTAACAGTCTTAATAATGACGGCAGCCTGGCAGCCTGGCAGCCTCACCCAGGTAACAGTCTTAATAATGACGGCAGCCTGGCAGCCTCTCCCAGGTAACAGTCTTAATAATGACGGCAGCCTGGCAGCCTCACCCAGGTAACAGTCTTAATAATGACGGCAGCCTGGCAGCCTCACCCAGGTAACAGTCTTAATAATGACGGCAGCCGGGCAGCCTCACCCAGGTAACAGTCTTAATAATGACGGCAGCGGGCAGCCTCACCCAGGTAACAGTCTTAATAATGACGGCAGCCGGGCAGCCTCACCCTGGTAACAGTCTTAATAATGACGGCAGCCGGGCAGCCTCACCCAGGAAACAGTCTTAATAATGACGGCAGCCGGGCAGCGTCACCCAGGTAACAGTCTTAATAATGACGGCAGCCTGGCAACCTCTCCCAGGCAACAGTCTTAATAATGACGGCAGCCTGGCAGCCTGGCAGCCTCACCCAGGTAACAGTCTTAATAACGACGGCAGCCTGGCTGACGGCGGCCGGACAGGCCTCACACGCCAGGTAACAGGTCTTAATAATGACGGCCTGGCGGCCTGGCCACCACGGGGTAACAGTCTTGAATAACGACGGCAGGCCTGGGCAGGCCTGGCAGCCTCAGGTAACAGTCTTAATAATGACGGCAGCCGGGCCAGCCTCCCCTCCCAGGTAACAGTCTTAATAATGGCACGGCAGCCTGGGCAGCCTCACCAGGTAACAGGTCTTTGTTAATAAGTGACTGGCCAGCCGGACAGCCTCGCAAGGTAATCAGTCTTAACAATGACGGCAGCCTGGCAGGCCTGGCAGCCCTCACGGGTAACAGTCTTAATGAATGACGGCGGCCTGGAGGCCTGGGCAGCCTCCCACCCGGGTAACTAGTCTTAATAATGAACGGCAGCCTGGCGGCCTGGGCAGCCTCGCCCGGGTGGAGGTCTTAATAACGACGGCGGCCTGGCGGCCTTGGCAAGCCTCAACCCAGGTAACAGGTCTTAATAACGACCGGCAGCCAGGCGGCCTCCTCTGACCCGGGTCTTAATAATTAACGGCAGCCGGGCAGCCTCACCCAGGTAACAGTCTTAATAATGACGGCAGCCGGGCAGCCTGGCACCCTCACCCAGGTAACAGTCTTAATAATGACGGCAGCCGGGCAGCCTGGCACCCTCACCCAGGTAACAGTCTTAATAATGACGGCAGCCGGGCAGCCTGGCACCCTCACCCAGGTAACAGTCTTAATAATGACGGCAGCCGGGCAGCCTGGCACCCTCACCAGGTAACAGTCTTAATAATCTTAACAGTCTTAATAATGACGGCAGCCGGGCAGCCTCACCCAGGTAACAGTCTTAATAATGACGGCAGCCGGGCAGCCTCACCCAGGTAACAGTCTTAATAATGACGGCAGCCTGGCAGCCTCACCCAGGTAACAGTCTTTAATGACGGCATGCCTCACGTAACAGTCTTAATAATGACGGCAGCCGGGCAGCCTCACCCAGGAAACAGTCTTAATAATGACGGACAGGCAGCAGTCTTAATAATGACGGCAGCCGGGCAGCCTCACTTCCAGGTAACAGTCTTAATAATGACGGCAGCCTGGCAGCCTCACCCAGGAAACAGTCTTAATAATGACGGCAGCCTGGCAGCCTCACACCTAGGTAACAGTCTTAATAATGACGGCAGCCGGGCAGCCTCACCCAGGTAACAGTCTTAATAATGACGGCAGCCGGGAAGCCTCACCCAGGTAACAGTCTTAATAATGACGGCAGCCTGGCAGCCTCACCCAGGTAACAGTCTTAATAATGACGGCAGCCTGGCAGCCTCACCCTGGTAACAGTCTTAATAATGACGGCAGCCGGGCAGCCTCACCCATGTAACAGTCTTAATCATGACGGCAGCCTGGCAGCCTCTCCCAGGTAACGGTCTTAATAATGACGGCAGCCGGGCAGCCTCACCCAGGTAACAGTCTTAATAATGACGGCAGCCGGGCAGCCTCACCCTGGTAACAGTCTTAATAATGACGGCAGCCGGGCAGCCTCTCCCAGGTAACAGTCTTAATAATGACGGCTGCCGGGCAGCCTCACCCAGGTAACAGTCTTAATAATGACGGCAGCCGGGCAGCCTCACCCAGGTAACAGTCTTAATAATGACGGCAGCCTGGCAGCCTGGCAGCCTCACCCAGGTAACAGTCTTAGTAATGACGGCAGCCTGGCAGCCTCACCCTGGTAACAGTCTTAATAATGACGGCAGCCGGGCAGGCTCACCCAGGTAACAGTCTTAATAATGACGTCAGCCGGGCAGCCTCACCCAGGTAACACTCTTGATTATGACGGCAGCCTGGCAGCCTCACCCAGGTAACAGTCTTAATAATGACGGTAGCCTGGCAGCCTCACCCAGGTAACAGTCTTAATAATGACGGCAGCCTGGCAGCCTTACCCAGGTAACACTCTTAATTATGACGGCAGCCTGGAAGCCTCACCCAGGTAACAGTCTTAATAATGACGGCAGCCGGGCAGCCTCACCCAGGTACCAGTCTTAATAATGACGGCAGCCGGGAAGCCTCCCCAGGTAACAGTCTTAATAATGAACGGCGGCCGGCATAACCTCGCAGGTAACAGTTCGCCCAATAATGACGGCAGCCGGGGCAGCCTCACCCCAGGGTAACAGTCTTAATTAATGAACGGCAGCCTGGCAGCCTCACCCAGGTAACAGTCCTTGTAATAATGGACAACCTTGGCCAGGCCCAGCCTCACCCAGGTAACCAGTCTTAATAATGACGGACAGCCTGGGCAGCCTCACCCAGGGTAACAAGTCTTAATAATGACGGCGGCCGGGCAGCCTCCTCCCGGGTAACAGTCCCTTAATAATGATGGCAGCCTGGCCCGGGCCTCAAGCAGGTAACAAGTCTTAATAACGACGGCAAGCGGGCGGCCTCGCAGGTAACAGGTCTTATGTGGACCGGGCGGCCTGGCAGCCCTCACCCCAGGGTAACAGTCTTAATTAATGACACGGCTGGCCGGGCAGCCCCTCACCCAGGTAACAGGTCTTAATAATGAACGGCGGTCAGGCGGCCTCACCCAGGTTAACAAGTCTTAATGACGGCAGCCTGGGCAGCCTCCTCCCAGACCCGAAACAGTCTTATGTGAGGCGGCAGCCGGGCAGGCCTCCCGAGGGTAACAGTCTTAATAATGACGGCAGCCTGGGCAGCCTCACCCAGGTAACAGTCTTAATAATGGCAGCCGGACAGCCTCACCCAAGGTAACCAGTCTTAATAATGACGGCAGCCCTGGCAGGCCTCAACCCGGGTAGTCTTAATAATGACGGCAGCCTGGCAAGCCTCACCCGAGGTAACAGTCTTAAATAATGACCCGGCAGCCTGGGCAGCCTCACCCAGGTAACAGTCTTAATAATGACGGCGGACCTCTCCCCGGGTTAACAAGTCCTTAATGTGACGGCAGCCGGGCAGGCCCTCACCCAGGTAACAGTCTTAATAAGTGACGGCGGCCGGACGGCCTTGGCAGGTAACCAGGGTCTTATGTGACGGCGGCCTGGCGGCCTGGCACCCAGGCCTCAACCCAGGAAACAGTCTTAATAACGACGGCAGCCTGGCGGCCTGGGCAAGCCTCACCCATGGTAACAAGTCTTAATAATGACGGCGGCCTGGCGGCCTGGCAGCCTTCACCCAGGTAACAGTCTTAATAACGACGGCAGCCCTGGCAGCCTGGGCAGCCTCACCCAGGGTAACAGTCTTAATAACGACGGACAGCCGGGCACGCCTCCTCCGGTGTGATCCCTTAATAATGACGGCGGCCGGGCAACCTCTCCCAGGCAACAGTCTCTTAATAATGACGGCAGGCCTGGCGGCCTGGCAGCCTCCACCCAGGTAACAGGTCTTAATAACGACGGCAGCCAAGCCTGGCAGGCCTGGGCAGCCTCACCCGGAGGGTAACAGTCTTAATAACGACGGCAGGCCTGGGCAGCCTCGCCCAGGGTAACAGTCTTAATAACGACGGCGGCCTGGCAGCCTGGCAGCCCCCTCACCCAGGTAAGCAGTCTTAATAACTGACGGCAGCCTGGCAGCCTCTCCCCGGTAACAGTCCCTTAATGACGGCAGCCGGGCAGCCTGGCGAAGCCTTCACCCAGGCAACAAGTCTCTTAATAATGACGGCAGCCGGGCAGCCTCACCCAGGTAACGATCCTTAATAATGACGGCGGCGAACGGCCTTGGCACCCTCACCCCAGGTAACAGTCCCTTAAATAATGACGGCAGCCTGGGCCGGAGCCAACACCCTCACTTTGGCAATGCCAGTCTTAATAATTGACGGCAGGCCTGGGCAGCCTCACCCTGGTTAACCAGTCTTATGTGGCGGCGGCGGGCAGGCCTCACTTGAGAGCAGTCTTAATAATTGGACGGCAGGCCGGGCAGCCGTCACCCAGGTAACAGGTCTTAATAATGACGGCAGGCCTGGCAGCTCTCCCAGGCAGCCAGGTCTTAATAATGGCGGCGGCCTGGCGGCCTTGCAACGGCCTCACCCAAGGTAACAGACTGGTAACGACGGCCTGGCGGCCTGGCCTTCACCCAAGGTAACAAGTCTTAATAACGACGGCGGCCTGGCGGCCTCTCCCAGGTTAACGGTCTTCTTATGTGACGGCAAGCCGGGCAGGCCTGGCAGCCTCGCCCAGGTAACAGGTCTTAATAATGACGGCAGCCAGGCGGCCTCACGCCCGGGTAACAGTCCTTAATAATGACGGCAGCCGGGCGGCCTGGCACCCTCACCCGGGTAACAGTCTTAATAATGACGGCAGCCGGGCGGCCTGGCACCCTCCTCCAGGGTAACCAAGTCCTTAATAATGACGGCAGCCGGGCGGCCCTGGCACCCTCAACCCCGGGTAACAGTCTTAATAATGACGGCAGCCGGGCAGCTGGCACCCTCACCCAGGTAACAGTCTTAATAAGCTGACGGCAGCCGGGCAGGCCCCTCACCTGGTAACAGGTCTTAATAATGACGGCAAGCCGGGCCTCACCCGGAAACAGTCCCTTAATAATGACGGCAGCCGGGCAGCCTCACCCAGGTAACAGGGTCTTAATAATGACGGCAGCCTGGCAGCCTCACCCAGGTAACAGTCTTAATAATGACGGCAGGCCAGACGGCCTCGGCAGGTAACCAGTCTTAATAATGACGGCGGCCGGGCGGCCTCGCCAGGTAAACAGTCTTAATAATGACGGCAGCCGGGCAAGCCTCACCCAGGTAACACTCTTAATTAATGACGGCGGCCGGGCAGCCTCACCCGGGTAACAGTCTCTTGTAATGGCGGCGGCCGGGCAGCCTCGCAGGTAACAGTCTTAATAATGACGGCAGCCTGGCAGCCTCGCCAGGTAACGATCCCTTAATATTGGTGACGGCAGCCGGGCAGGCCTCACCCAGGTAACAAGTCTTATGTTGACGGCGGCCGGAAGCCTCGCAAGGTAACAGGTCTTATGTGGACCGGGCAGCCTGGCCTGCCAGGCCAACAGTCCCTTAATAATGGACGGCGGCCTGGCAAGCCTACCTGGTAACGGTTCTTAATAATGAACGGCAGCCGGGCAGGCCTCCGGCCATGTAACAATCCTTAATCGCGACGGCAGGCCTGGCCAGCCTCTCCCGGGTAACGGTCTTAATAATTGACGGCGGCCTGGGCAGCCTCACCCTGGGTAACAGTCTTAATAATGAACGGCAGCCGGGCAGCCTCACCCTGGTAACAGTCTTAATTAGCCGGCGGCAGCCGGGCGGCCTAATCCCGGGTAACAGGTCTTAATAATGATGGCCAGGGCCGGGAGGCCTCACCCAGGTAACAGTCTTAATAATGACCGGCGGCCGGGCGGGCTCACCCGGGCCAACAGTCCTTAATAATGACGGCAGCCTGGCAGCCTCACCCGGGGTAACAGTCTTAATAATGACGGCAGCCGAGGCAGCCCCTCACCAGGGTAACAGTCTTAATAATGACGGCAGGCCTGGCAGCCTCACCCAGGTAAGCCAGTCTCTTAATTAATGACGGCGGCCGGGCAAGCCTCGCAGGTAACACTCTTGGTGGCATGACCGGGCAAGCCTGGCGGCCTCACAGGTAACAGTCTTAATAATTGAACGGTAGCCTGGCAGCCTCACCAGGTAACAGGTCGTAATAATGACCGGGCAGCCTGGCCCCAGGCCTTAACAGGTAACGCTCTTAATTAATGACGGCGGCCTGGAGGCCTCCACTTGCAAGGTAACGGTCTTAATAATGACGGCGGCGGCCTGGCGGCCTCACCCTGGTAACAGTCTTAATAATGACGGCAGCGGGCGGCCTCACCCAGGTAACTGGATCTCCTTAATAATGACGGCAAGCCTGGCGGCCTCACCCATAACAGTCTTAATTAATTGACGGCGGCTGGCGGCCTCACCGGCAGGCCAACAGTCCTTAATAATGAAGGCAGCCGGGCGGCCTCACGCCCAGATGGCTGATCTTATCGTGACGGCAGCCGGGCATCACCCCAGGTTAACGGTCTAATGACTGGCAGGCTGGGCAGGCCTGGCAGCCTCCCCACCCGGGGTAACAGTCTTAATAATTGACGGCAAGCCTGGCAGCTCACCAGAGGCAGGTCTTAATAATGACCGGGCAGCCTGGCAGCCTCGCCCAGGTAACAGTCTTAATAACGACGGCAGCCGGGACAGGCCTCACCCAGGTAACAGTCTTAATAATGACGGCTTGGCCGGGCGGCGGCCTCCCCAGGTAACAGTCCGGGCCAATAATGACGGCCTGGCAAGCCTCCACCAGGTAACAGTCTTAATGTGACGGCAAGCCTGGCGGCCTCACCCAGGCTAACAGGTCTTAACCAATGACGGCAGCCTGGCCCAGCCTCGCCTGGTAACAGGTCTTAATAATGACGGCAGGCCGGGCGGCCTCTCCCAGGTAACAGTCCTTAATAATGACGGCAGCCGGGCGGCCTCTCCTGGGTAACAGGTCCCCTTAATAATGGCGGCGGCGGACAGCCTCTCCCCAGGTAACGGATCTTAATAATGACGGCAGCCGGGCAGCCTCACCCAGGTAACAGTCTTAATGGCGAGCGGCGGCCTAGCGGCCTCTCCCAGGTAACCCAGTCTTAATAATTGACGGCGGCCTAACAGCTCTTCCCACGGGCAACAAGTCCTAAGTGACGGCGGCCTGGCAGGCCTCACCAGGTAACCCAGTCCTTATGTGACGGCGGCCGGGCGGCCTCCAACGGGTAACAGTCTTAATTAATGAACGGCGGCCGGGCGCCTCTCCCGGGTAACGGTCTTATGACGGCGGCCTGGCAGGCCCCTCACCAGGTAACAGTCTTAATAATGACGGCAGCCTGGGCAGGCCCCTCACCCAGGTAACGGATCTTAATAATGACGGCGGCCGGGCAGCCTCTCCCAGGTAACAGTCTCTTAATAATGGCGGCGGCCTGTCCTCACCAGGTAACCCAGTCTTGCGGTGAACGGCAGCCTGGCAGCCTCCTGGTTAAGCAAGTCCTTAATGTGGACGGCAGCCTGGCGGCCTCACTTGGTGGCGCCAGTCTTAATAATGACGGCCTGGCCCGGGTAACCTCGCCAGGTAACGGTCTTAATAATGACGGCGGCCGGGCAGGCCTCTCCCAGGTAACGATCCTTAATGGCGGCGGCAGCCTGGCAGCCTCGCCAGGTAACAGTCTTCAATAATGACGGCAGCCTGGCAGCCTCTCCCAGGTAACAGGTCTTAATAATGACGGCAGCCTGGCGGCCTCTCCCAGGTAACAGTCCTTAATAATGACGGCGGGCCTGGCAAGCCTCTCAGGTAACAGTTCGCCAATAATGACGGCAGCCTGGCAGGCCTCTCCCGGGTAACGGTCCTTAATATTGGCGGCAGCCTTGGCGGCTTCTTAGGGGTAACAGTCTTAATAATGACGGCAGCCTGGCAGGCCCCTCACACAGGTAACAGTCTTAATAATGACGGCAGCCGCAGTCCCCCAGGAACAGTCTTAATAATGACGGCAGCCTGCAGCCTGGCCCAGGTAAAAGGTCCTTAATAAACGGCGGCCGGGCAGCCGGCCCACGGTAAAAGCCAATTAATGACGGCGGCCGCAGCCCCACAGTAACCAGGTTCAATCCGACGGAAGGCCGGGCCCCAACAGGTAAAGTCTTAATAATGACGGCAGCCGTGGGCAGCCTCTCCCAGGTAACAGTCTAACTGGGGACAGCCGTGGCAGGCCTGGCAGCCTCACCCAGGTAACAGTCTTAATGACGGCAGGCCCGGGCGGCCTCCAACCAGGTAAGTCAAGACCGACCGGGCACCGGGCAACCCTCACCCGGGAACAGTCTTAATAATGACCCGCCGGTTGGGCCGGGCCAAGCCTCCCAGGGTGGCAGTCCTTTTAATAATGACGGAGGCCGGGCAGGCCCTCAACCCGGTTAACCAGTCTTAATAATGACGGCAGGCCGCGGCCCCCCAGGTAACAGGCCAATAATGACGGCAGGCCGGGCAGGCCTCAACCAAGGGTAACTCTTAATGCCTGCCCTCCCACGCAGCCAAGCAGCCTCTCCCCAGGTAACAGTCTTAATCCGCCGGGCCGCCCCAACCCGTACAGGTCTTAATAATGAGCCGGCAGCCTGGCAGCCTCACCCAGGTAACAGAATCTTAATAATGTCACGGCGGCCAGCCGGGCAGGCCTCACCCAGGTAACAGTCTTAATTGACGGGCAGCCGGGCAGCCCACCCGGTAACAGTCTTAATAATGACGGCAGCCGGCAGCCTCCAGGTAACAGTCTTAATAATGATGGCAGCCGGGCAGCCCTCACCCAGGGTAACAGTCTTAATAAGACGGCGGCCGGGCAGGCTTCACCCAGGTAACAGTCTTAACTAATGACGGCAGCCTGGGCAGGCCTCCAATGGCGGTAAAGTTCCCAATTAATGACGGCACGCAGGCCTCAACCCAGGTAAAAGTCTTAATAATGACGGCAGGCCGGGCAGGCCTCAGGCCCCCTGGTAACTGGTCTTAATAATGACGGCAGCCGGGCAGCCTCACGGCCAGGTAACAGCGTCTTAATAACCAAGCCTGGCAGCTCACCCAGAGGCAGCTTCAATAATGACGGCAGCCTGGCGGCCTCACCCAGGTAACAGTCTTAATAATGACGGCACGGCCAGCCTCACCCGGTAACAGTCTTAACCAATGACGGCGGCCGGCCTGCCAGGTAACAGTCTTAATAATGACGGGCAGCCGGGCGCCTCACCCAGGCAGGTCTTCAATGGACGGCCAGGCCTGGCAGCCCCCAGGTAACAGTCTTAATAATGACGGCAGGCCTGGCAGCCTCACCAGGTAACAGTCTTAATAATGACGGCAGCCGGCGGCCTCCCGGTAACAGGTCCTTAATAACGACGGCCAGCCGGGCGGCCTCCCAACCCAGGTAATACTAATAATGACGGCAGCCTGGGCAGCCCTCACCAAGGTAAGGTCTTAATAATCGACGGTGGGCAGGCCTGGGCGCCTCCCCAGGTAACAGTCTTAATAATGACGGCAGGCCGGGCAGCCTCACCCAGGTAACAGTCTTAATAATGACGGCTGGCCGGGCAGCCCTCCCAGGTAACAGTCCTTAATAATGAAGGTACCCGGCAGCCTCCCAGGTAACAGTCTTAATAATGACGGCAGCCGGCAGCCCACCTCCAGGTAACAGTCCTTAATTAATGACGGCAGCCTGGCAGGGCCCCACCTAACAGTCTTAATAATGACGGCCTGGCGGCCCCCCCCTGGGTAACAGTCTTAATTAATAACGGCAGCCGGGCGCCTCCAGGTAACAGGTCTTAATAATGACGGCATGGGCAGGCCCTTCACCAGGTAAAGTCTTAATTAATGACGGCAGCCGGGTAGCCGCACCCCGGTAACAGGTCTTAATAATGACGGCGGGTCGGCCTCCCAGGTAACAGGTCCTTAATTGATGGCAGGGGCAGGCCTCAACCGGGTAAAAGTCTTAATAATGACAGCGGCCGGAACAGGCCTGCAGCCTCCCCCAGGTAACAGTCTTAATAATAGCCAGGCGGCAGCCTGGCAGCCTCACCCCAGGCCTAACAGTCTTAATTATGACGGGCAGCCCGGCAGGCCTCACCCCAGGCAAGGTCTTAAAATGGCGGCAGCCTGGCAGGCTAACAGTCTTAATTAATGACGGCAGCCTGGGCAGCCTCCTCTACCCGGGTAACAGTCTTAAATAATGACGGCAGGCCTGGCAGCCTCACCCTGGTAACAGGTCTTAATAATGACGGCAAGCCGGGCAGCCTCACCAAGGTTATAACAGTCTTAATAAGACGGCAGGCCGGCAGCCTCACCCGGTAAAGCCTTTAATAATGACGGCAGCTTGGGCCAGCCTCTAACAGGTAACGTCTTAATAATGACGGCAGCCGGGCAGCCTCACCCAGGTAACAGTCTTAATAATGACGGCAGCCTGGCAGCCTCACCAGGTAACAGTCTTAAAATGACGGCAGCCGGGGCAGCCTTACCGGTAACATCCTTAATAATGACGGCAGCCTGGCACCATCCCCAGGGAACAGTTCCAATAATGACGGCAAGCCGGGCAGCCTCTTCGGTAACCAGTCCTAAAAGACGGCAGCCTGGCAGGCCTCACCAGGTGGACAGTCTTAATAATGACGGCCTGGGCAGGCCTCAACCCAGGTAACTGCTTAATAATGACGGCAGCCGGGCAGCCTCCAGGTAACCCAGGGTCTTAATAATGACGGAGCCTGGCAGCCTCACCCCAGGTTAACCAAGGTTCTTAATAATGACGGCAGGCCGGGCAGGCCTCACCCAGGTAACAGTCTTAATAATGACGGCAGCCAGGGCGGCCTCCCAGGGTAACGGGTAACAGTCTTAATAATGACGGCAGCCTGGCAGCCTCACCAGGTAACAGTCTTAACTTAATGGCGGCAGGCCCGGCAGCCTCAACAGTAAATAGCTTAATAATGACGGCAGCCGGGAGGCCTCACCCAGGTAACAGGTTCTTAATGACGGCGCCGGGCGCCTCCCAAGGTAACAGTCTTAATTTGACGGCAGCCTGGCGGCCTCCCACCCTGGAACGGTCCTTAATAATGACGGCAGCCTGGCGGCACCAGGTAACAGTCTTAATAATGACGGCAGCCGCCCCCAGGCAGCAATCACCCAGAGGTAACAGTCTTAATAATGACGGCGGCCGGGCAGCCTCGCAGGTAACAGCCCAAAATGACGGCAGCCGGCAGGCCTCCCTGGGCAAAGCCTTAACCTAATGACGGGCAGCCCGGGCCAGCCTCCCAGGTAACAGTCTTAATAATGACGGCAGGCCCTGGCAGCCTCACCTGGCTAACGTTCAAATAAATGACGGGCGGCCGGGCACGCCTCCCAGGTAACAATTCCAATAATGACGGCAAGCCGGCAGGCCTCTCCCCAGGGTAACGTCTTAATAATGGCGGTAGGCCGGGCCAGCCTCACCCAGGTAACAGTCTTAATAAGTGACGGCAGGCCGGACAGCCTACCCCAGGTAACAGGTCTTCTTAATAATGACGGCAGCCGGGCCAGCCTGGCAGCCGTCCAGGGAAACAGTCTTTTAATAAGACGGCAGTGGGCCAGGCCCGGCAGGCACCAGGTAAATAGGTCTTAATAATGACGGCCATCCGGGCAGCCTGGTAACCCTGGGCAGTCTTAATAATGACCGGCAGCCGGGCAGCCTCACAGTAACAGTCTTAATAATGACGGCAGGCCGGGCAGCCCGGCAGCCCAGGTAACAGTCTTATGCCTGGGCGGCCCGGCAGGCCTCACCCAGGTAACAGTTCTTAATAAGACGGCAGCCCGGCAGCCGCCCCCAGGTAACAGGTTCTTAACGACGGCACCTGGGCGGCCCGCGGAGGTAACAGGTCTTAATAAGACGGCCTGGCAGCCTCTCCCAGGTAACAGTCTTAATAATGACGGCACGCCTGGCAGCCTCACCCAGGTAAAGTCCTTAATAATGAGGCGGCCAGGGCCCCCCCCACCCCAGGTAACGGTCTTACCAATGACGGCAGGCCGGGCAGGCCTCCCCCAAACAGGTCGTTAATAATGACGGCAGGCCTACAGCCTCACACCCAGGTAACAGTCTTAATGAACGGCAGCCGGGCAGCCTCACCCCGGTAACAGTCCTTAATAATGACGGCAGCCAGGCCTCCACCCAGGAACAGTCTTAATAATGGACGGCAGTCCGGGCAGCCTCACCCAGGTAACAGTCTTAATAATGACGGCAGCCTGGCAGCCTCACCCAGGTAACAGTCTTAATAATGACGGCAGCCTGGCAGCCTCACCCAGGTAACAGTCTTAATAATGACGGCAGCCGGGCAACCTCACCCGGGTAACAGTCTTAATAATGACGGCAGCCTGGCAGCCTCACCCAGGTAACAGTCTTAATAATGACGGCAGCCTGGCAGCCTCACCCAGGTAACAGTCTTAATAATGACGGCAGCCTGGCAGCCTCACCCAGGTAACAGTCTTAATAATGACTGCAGCCGGCTGGCAGCCTCACCCAGGTAACAGTCTTAATAATGACGGCAGCCGGGCAGCCTCACCCTGGTAACAGTCTTAATAATGACGGCAGCCTGGCAGCCTCACCCAGGTAACAGTCTTAATAATGACGGCAGCCTGGCAGCCTCACCCAGGTAACAGTCTTAATAATGACGGCAGCCTGGCAGCCTGGCAGCCTCTCCCAGGTAACAGTCTTAATAATGACGGCAGCCAGGCAGCAGCCTTAATAATGCCGGCAGCCTGGCAGCCTCACCCAGGTAACAGTCTTAATAATGACGGCAGCCTGGCAGCCTCACCCAGGTAACAGTCTTAATAATGGCAGCCTCTCCCAGGTAACAGTCTTAATAATGACGTCAGCCGGGCAGCCTCTCCCAGGTAACAGTCTTAATAATGACGGCAGCCGGGCAGCCTCTCCCAGGTAACAGACTTAATAATGACGGCAGCCTCACCCAAGTAACAGTCTTAATAATGACGGCAGCCGGGCAGCCTCTCCCAGGTAACAGTCTTAATAATGACTGCAGCCTGGCAGCCTCACCCAGGTAACAGTCTTAATAATGACGGCAGCCGGGCAGCCTCACCCTGGAAGCAGTCTTAATAATGACGGCAGCCTGGCAGCCTCTCCCAGGTAACAGTCTTAATAATGACGGCAGCCTGGCAGCCTCTCCCAGGTAACAGTCTTAATAATGACGGCAGCCGGGCAGCCTCACCCAGGTAACAGTCTTAATAATGACGGCAGCCGGGCAGCCTCTCCCAGGTAACAGTCTTAATAATGACGGCAGCCGGGCAGCCTCACCCAGGTAACAGTCTTAATAATGACGGCAGCCTGGCAGCCTCACCCAGGTAACAGTCTTAATAATGACGGCAGCCTGGCAGCCTCACCCAGGTAACAGTCTTAATAATGACGGCAGCCTGGCAGCCTCACCCAGGTAACAGTCTTAATAATGACGGCAGCCTGGCAGCCTCTCCCAGGTAACAGTCTTAATAATGACGGCAGCCTGGCAGCCTCTCCCAGGTAACAGTCTTAATAATGACGGCAGCCTGGCAGCCTCACCCAGGTAACAGTCTTAATAATGACGGCAGCCTGGCAGCCTCACCCAGGTAACAGTCTTAATAATGACGGCAGCCTGGCAGCCTCTCCCAGGTAACAGTCTTAATAATGACGGCAGCCTGGCAGCCTCACCCAGGTAACAGTCTTAATAATGACGGCAGCCTGGGGTAACAGTCTTAATAATGACGGCAGCCGGGCAGCCTCACCCAGGTAACAGTCTTAATAATGACGGCAGCCGGGCAGCCTCTCCCAGGGAACAGTCTTAATAATGACGGCAGCCGGGCAGCCTCTCCCAGGTAACAGTCTTAATAATGACGGCAGCCGGGCAGCCTCACCCAGGTAACAGTCTTAATAATGACGGCAGCCAGCCTGGCAGCCTCACCCAGGTACCAGTCTTAATTATGTCGGCAGCCTTGCAGCCTCACCCAGGTAACAGTCTTAATAAAGACGGCAGCCTGGCAGCCTCACCCAGGTAACAGTCTTAATAATGACGGCAGCCTGGCAGCCTCACCCAGGTAACAGTCTTAATAATGACGGCAGCCTGGGCCTCACTCTGGTAACAGTCTTAATAATGACGGCAGCCGGGCAGCCTCACCCAGGTAACAGTCTTAATAATGACGGCAGCCGGGCAGCCTCACCCAGGTAACAGTCTTAATAATGACGGCAGCCGGGCAGCCTCACCCAGGTAACAGTCTTAATAATGACGGCAGCCGGGCAGCCTCACCCAGGTAACAGTCTTAATAATGACGGCAGCCGGGCAGCCTCACCCAGGTAACAGTCTTAATAATGACGGCAGCCGGGCAGCCTCACCCAGGTAACAGTCTTAATAATGACGGCAGCCGGGCAGCCTCACCCAGGTAACAGTCTTAATAATGACGGCAGCCTGGCAGCCAGGTAACAGTCTTAATAATGACGGCAGCCTGGCAGCCTCACCCAGGTAACAGTCTTAATAATGACGGCAGCCGGACAGCCTCACCCAGGTAACAGTCTTAATAATGACGGCAGCCAGGCAGCCTCACCCAGGTAAAAGTCTTAATAATGACGGCAGCCTGGCAGCCTCACCCAGGTAACAGTCTTAATAATGACGGCAGCCGGGCAGATTCACCCAGGTAACAGTCTTAATAATGACGGCAGCCTGGGCAGCCTCAGCCCAGCCTCACCTAGGTAACAGTCTTAATAATGACGGCAGCCTGGCAGCCTCACCCAGGTAACAGTCTTAATAATGACGGCAGCCGGGCAGCCTCTCCCAGGTAACAGTCTTAATAATGACGGCAGCCGGGCAGCCTCTCCCAGGTAACAGTCTTAATAATGACGGCAGCCTGGCAGCCTCACCCAGGTAACAGTCTTAATAATGACGGCAGCCTGGCAGCCTCACCCAGGTAACAGTCTTAATAATGACGGCAGCCTGGCAGCCTCACCCAGGTAACAGTCTTAATAATGACGGCAGCCTGGCAGCCTCACCCAGGTAACAGTCTTAATAATGACGGCAGCCTGGCAGCCTCTCCCAGGTAACAGTCTTAATAATGACGGCAGCCGGGCAGCCTCTCCCAGGTAACAGTCTTAATAATGACGGCAGCCTGGCAGCCTCTCCCAGGTAACAGTCTTAATAATGACGGCAGCCTGGCAGCCTCACCTATGTAACAGTCTTAATAATGACGGCAGCCGGGCAGCCTCTCCCAGGTAACAGTCTTAATAATGACGGCAGCCGGGCAGCCTCACCCAGGTAACAGTCTTAATAATGACGGCAGCCGGGCAGCCTCACCCAGGTAACAGTCTTAATAATGACGGCAGCCGGGCAGCCTCACCCAGGTAACAGTCTTAATAATGACGGCAGCCGGGCAGCCTCACCCAGGTAACAGTCTTAATAATGACGGCAGCCGGGCAGCCTCACCCAGGTAACAGTCTTAATAATGACGGCAGCCGGGCAGCCTCACCCAGGTAACAGTCTTAATAATGACGGCAGCCGGGCAGCCTCACCCAGGTAACAGTCTTAATAATGACGGCAGCCGGGCAGCCTCACCCAGGTAACAGTCTTAATAATGACGGCAGCCTGGCAGCCTCACCCAGGTAACAGTCTTAATAATGACGGCAGCCTGGCAGCCTCACCCAGGTAACAGTCTTAATAATGACGGCAGCCGGGCAGCCTCACCCAGGTAACAGTCTTAATAATGACGGCAGCCGGGCAGCCTCACCCAGGTAACAGTCTTAATAATGACGGCAGCCTGGCAGCCTCACCCAGGTAACAGTCTTAATAATGACGGCAGCCGGGCAGCCTCACCCAGGTAACAGTCTTAATAATGACGGCAGCCGGGCAGCCTCACCCAGGTAACAGTCTTAATAATGACGGCAGCCTGGCAGCCTCACCCAGGTAACAGTCTTAATAATGACGGCAGCCTGGCAGCCTCACCCAGGTAACAGTCTTAATAATGACGGCAGCCGGGCAGCCTCACCCAGGTAACAGTCTTAATAATGACGGCAGCCTGGCAGCCTCACCCAGGTAACAGTCTTAATAATGACGGCAGCCTGGCAGCCTCACCCAGGTAACAGTCTTAATAATGACGGCAGCCGGGCAGCCTCACCCAGGTAACAGTCTTAATAATGACGGCAGCCGGGCAGCCTCACCCAGGTAACAGTCTTAATAATGACGGCAGCCGGGCAGCCTCTCCCAGGTAACAGTCTTAATAATGACGGCAGCCGGGCAGCCTCACCCAGGTAACAGTCTTAATAATGACGGCAGCCGGGCAGCCTCACCCAGGTAACAGTCTTAATAATGACGGCAGCCTGGCAGCCTCACCCAGGTAACAGTCTTAATAATGACGGCAGCCTGGCAGCCTCACCCAGGTAACAGTCTTAATAATGACGGCAGCCTGGCAGCCTCACCCAGGTAACAGTCTTAATAATGACGGCAGCCGGGCAGCCTCACCCAGGTAACAGTCTTAATAATGACGGCAGCCTGGCAGCCTCACCCAGGTAACAGTCTTAATAATGACGGCAGCCTGGCAGCCTCACCCAGGTAACAGTCTTAATAATGACGGCAGCCGGGCAGCCTCACCCAGGTAACAGTCTTAATAATGACGGCAGCCGGGCAGCCTCACCCAGGTAACAGTCTTAATAATGACGGCAGCCGGGCAGCCTCACCCAGGTAACAGTCTTAATAATGACGGCAGCCGGGCAGCCTCACCCAGGTAACAGTCTTAATAATGACGGCAGCCTGGCAGCCTCACCCAGGTAACAGTCTTAATAATGACGGCAGCCTGGCAGCCTCACCCAGGTAACAGTCTTAATAATGACGGCAGCCGGGCAGCCTCACCCAGGTAACAGTCTTAATAATGACGGCAGCCGGGCAGCCTCACCCAGGTAACAGTCTTAATAATGACGGCAGCCTGGCAGCCTCACCCAGGTAACAGTCTTAATAATGACGGCAGCCTGGCAGCCTCACCCAGGTAACAGTCTTAATAATGACGGCAGCCTGGCAGCCTCACCCAGGTAACAGTCTTAATAATGACGGCAGCCTGGCAGCCTCACCCAGGTAACAGTCTTAATAATGACGGCAGCCGGGCAGCCTCACCCAGGTAACAGTCTTAATAATGACGGCAGCCGGGCAGCCTCACCCAGGTAACAGTCTTAATAATGACGGCAGCCGGGCAGCCTCACCCAGGTAACAGTCTTAATAATGACGGCAGCCTGGCAGCCTCACCCAGGTAACAGTCTTAATAATGACGGCAGCCGGGCAGCCTCACCCAGGTAACAGTCTTAATAATGACGGCAGCCGGGCAGCCTCACCCAGGTAACAGTCTTAATAATGACGGCAGCCTGGCAGCCTCACCCAGGTAACAGTCTTAATAATGACGGCAGCCGGGCAGCCTCACCCAGGTAACAGTCTTAATAATGACGGCAGCCGGGCAGCCTCACCCAGGTAACAGTCTTAATAATGACGGCAGCCTGGCAGCCTCACCCAGGTAACAGTCTTAATAATGACGGCAGCCTGGCAGCCTCACCCAGGTAACAGTCTTAATAATGACGGCAGCCTGGCAGCCTCACCCAGGTAACAGTCTTAATAATGACGGCAGCCTGGCAGCCTCACCCAGGAAACAGTCTTTAATAATGACGGCAGCCTGGCAGCCTCACCCAGGTAACAGTCTTAATAATGACGGCAGCCTGGCAGCCTCACCCAGGTAACAGTCTTAATAATGACGGCAACCTGGCAACCTCACCCAGGTAACAGTCTTAATAATGACGGCAGCCGGGCAGCCTCACCCAGGTAAGTCTTAATAATGACGGCAGCCTGGCAACCTCATCCAGGTAACAGTCTTAATAATGACGACAGCCTGGCAGCCTCACCCAGGTAACAGTCTTAATAATGACGGCAGCCGGGCAGCCTCACCCAGGTAACAGTCTTAATAATGACGGCAGCCGGGCAGCCTCACCCAGGTAACAGTCTTAATAATGACGGCAGCCGGGCAGCCTCACCCAGGTAACAGTCTTAATAATGACGGCAGCCGGGCAGCCTCACCCAGGTAACAGTCTTAATAATGACGGCAGCCTGGCAGCCTCACCCAGGTAACAGTCTTAATAATGACGGCAGCCGGGCAGCCTCACCCAGGTAACAGTCTTAATAATGACGGCAGCCTGGCAGCCTCACCCAGGTAACAGTCTTAATAATGACGGCAGCCTGGCAGCCTCACCCAGGTAACAGTCTTAATAATGACGGCAGCCTGGCAGCCTCACCCAGGTAACAGTCTTAATAATGACGGCAGCCTGGCAGCCTCACCCAGGTAACAGTCTTAATAATGACGGCAGCCGGGCAGCCTCACCCAGGTAACAGTCTTAATAATGACGGCAGCCTGGCAGCCTCACCCAGGTAACAGTCTTAATAATGACGGCAGCCTGGCAGCCTCACCCTGGTAACAGTCTTAATAATGACGGCAGCCGGGCAGCCTCACCCAGGTAACAGTCTTAATAATGACGGCAGCCTGGCAGCCTCTCCCAGGTAACAGTCTTAATAATGACGGCAGCCTGGCAGCCTCTCCCAGGTAACAGTCTTAATAATGACGGCAGCCTGGCAGCCGGGCAGCCTCACCCAGGTAACAGTCTTAATAATGACGGCAGCCGGGCAGCCTCTCCCAGGTAACAGTCTTAATAATGACGGCAGCCGGGCAGCCTCACCCAGGTAACAGTCTTAATAATGACGGCAGCCGGGCAGCCTCACCCAGGTAACAGTCTTAATAATGACGGCAGCCTGGCAGCCTCACCCAGGTAACAGTCTTAATAATGACGGCAGCCTGGCAGCCTCACCCTGGTAACAGTCTTAATAATGACGGCAGCCGGGCAGCCTCACCCAGGTAACAGTCTTAATAATGACGGCAGCCGGGCAGCCTCACCCAGGTAACAGTCTTAATAATGACGGCAGCCGGGCAGCCTCACCCAGGTAACAGTCTTAATAATGACGGCAGCCGGGCAGCCTCACCCAGGTAACAGTCTTAATAATGACGGCAGCCGGGCAGCCTCACTCAGGTAACAGTCTTAATAACGACGGCAGCCGGGCAGCCTCACCCAGGTAACAGTCTTAGTAACGACGGCAGCCGGGCAGCCTCACCCAGGTAACAGTCTTAATAATGACGGCAGCCTGGCAGCCTCCCCTGGTAACAGTCTTAATAATGACGGCAGCCTGGCAGCCTCACCCAGGTAACAGTCTTAATAATGACGGCAGCCGGGCAGCCTCACCCAGGTAACAGTCTTAATAATGACGGCAGCCTGGCAGCCTCACCCAGGTAACAGTCTTAATAATGACGGCAGCCGGGCAGCCTCTCCCAGGTAACAGTCTTAATAATGACGGCAGCCTGGCAGCCTCACCCAGGTAACAGTCTTAATAATGACGGCAGCCGGGCAGCCTCACCCAGGTAACAGTCTTAATAATGACGGCAGCCTGGCAGCCTCACCCAGGTAACAGTCTTAATAATGACGGCAGCCGGGCAGCCTCTCCCAGGTAACAGTCTTAATAATGACGGCAGCCTGGCAGCCTCTCCCAGGTAACAGTCTTAATAATGACGGCAGCCGGGCAGCCTCTCCCAGGTAACAGTCTTAATAATGACGGCAGCCGGGCAGCCTCTCCCAGGTAACAGTCTTAATAATGACGGCAGCCGGGCAGCCTCACCCAGGTAACAGTCTTAATAGTGACGGCAGCCGGACAGCCTCACCCAGGTAACAGTCTTAATAATGACGGCAGCCTGGCAGCCTGGCAGCCTCACCCAGGTAACAGTCTTAATAATGACGGCAGCCTGGCAGCCTCACCCAGGTAACAGTCTTAATAACGACGGCAGTCTGGCAGCCTGGCAGCCTCACCCAGGTAACAGTCTTAATAACGACGGCAGCCGGGCAGCCTCTCCCAGGTAACAGTCTTAATAATGACGGCAGCCGGGCAGCCTCTCCCAGGCAACAGTCTTAATAATGACGGCAGCCTGGCAGCCTGGCAGCCTCACCCAGGTAACAGTCTTAATAACGACGGCAGCCTGGCAGCCTGGCAGCCTCACCCAGGTAACAGTCTTAATAACGACGGCAGCCTGGCAGCCTCTCCCAGGTAACAGTCTTAATAATGACGGCAGCCGGGCAGCCTGGCAGCCTCACCCAGGTAACAGTCTTAATAATGACGGCAGCCGGGCAGCCTCACCCAGGTAACAGTCTTAATAATGACGGCAGCCGGGCAGCCTGGCACCCTCACCCAGGTAACAGTCTTAATAATGACGGCAGCCGGGCAGCCTCACCCTGGTAACAGTCTTAATAATGACGGCAGCCGGGCAGCCTCACCCAGGTAACAGTCTTAATAATGACGGCAGCCGGGCAGCCTCACCCAGGTAACAGTCTTAATAATGACGGCAGCCTGGCAGCCTCACCCAGGTAACAGTCTTAATAATGACGGCAGCCGGGCAGCCTCACCCAGGTAACAGTCTTAATAATGACGGCAGCCTGGCAGCCTCACCCAGGTAACAGTCTTAATAATGACGGCAGCCTGGCAGCCTCACCCAGGTAACAGTCTTAATAATGACGGCAGCCGGGCAGCCTCACCCAGGTAACAGTCTTAATAATGACGGCAGCCGGGCAGCCTCACCCAGGTAACAGTCTTAATAATGACGGCAGCCGGGCAGCCTCACCCAGGTAACAGTCTTAATAATGACGGCAGCCGGGCAGCCTCACCCAGGTAACAGTCTTAATAATGACGGCAGCCGGGCAGCCTCACCCAGGTAACAGTCTTAATAATGACGGCAGCCTGGCAGCCTCACCCAGGTAACAGTCTTAATAATGACGGCAGCCGGGCAGCCTCACCCAGGTAACAGTCTTAATAATGACGGCAGCCGGGCAGCCTCACCCAGGTAACAGTCTTAATAATGACGGCAGCCTGGCAGCCTCACCCAGGTAACAGTCTTAATAATGACGGCAGCCTGGCAGCCTCACCCTGGTAACAGTCTTAATAATGACGGCAGCCGGGCAGCCTCACCCAGGTAACAGTCTTAATAATGACGGCAGCCGGGCAGCCTCACCCTGGTAACAGTCTTAATAATGACGGCAGCCGGGCAGCCTCTCCCAGGCAACAGTCTTAATAATGACGGCAGCCGGGCAGCCTCACCCAGTAACAGTCTTAATAATTACGGCAGCCGGGCAGCCTCACCCAGGTAACAGTCTTAATAATGACGGCAGCCTGGCAGCCTCACCCAGGTAACAGTCTTAATAATGACGGCAGCCGAGCAGCCTCACCCAGGTAACAGTCTTAATAATGACGGCAGCCTGGCAGCCTCTCCCAGGTAACAGTCTTAATAATGACGGCAGCCGGGCAGCCTCACCCAGGTAACACTCTTAATTATGACGGCAGCCTGGCAGCCTCACCCAGGTAACAGTCTTAATAATGACGGCAGCCTGGCAGCCTCACCCAGGTAACAGTCTTAATAATGACGGCAGCCGGGCAGCCTCACCCATGTAACACTCTTAATTATGACGGCAGCCTGGCAGCCTCACCCAGGTAACAGTCTTAATAATGACGGCAGCCTGGCAGCCTCACCCTGGTAACAGTCTTAATAATGACGGCAGCCGGGCAGCCTCACCCAGGTAACAGTCTTAATAATGACGGCAGCCTGGCAGCCTCACCCAGGTAACAGTCTTAATAATGACGGCAGCCTGGCAGCCTCACCCTGGTAACAGTCTTAATAATGACGGCAGCCGGGCAGCCTCACCCAGGTAACAGTCTTAATAATGACGGCAGCCGGGCAGCCTCACCCAGGTAACAGTCTTAATAATGACGGCAGCCTGGCAGCCTCACCCAGGTAAGTCTTAATAATGACGGCAGCCTGGCAGCCTCACCCAGGTAACAGTCTTAATAATGACGGCAGCCTGGCAGCCTCACCCAGGTAACAGTCTTAATAACGACGGCTGCCGGGCAGCCTCACCCAGGTAACAGTCTTAATAATGAAGGCACCCGGGCAGCCTCCCCAGGTAACAGTCTTAATAATGACGGCAGCCTGGCAGCCTCACCCAGGTAACAGTCTTAATAATGACGGCAGCCTGGCAGCCTCACCCAAGTAACAGTCTTAATAATGACGGCAGCCTGGCAGCCTCACCCTGGTAACAGTCTTAATAATGACGGCAGCCGGGCAGCCTCACCCAGGTAACAGTCTTAATAATGACGGCAGCCGGGCAGCCTCACCCAGGTAACAGTCTTATTAATGACGGCAGCCGGGCAGCCTCACCCTGGTAACAGTCTTAATAATGACGGCAGCCGGGAAGCCTCTCCCAGGTAACAGTCTTAATAATGATGGCAGCCGTGCAGCCTCACCCAGGTAACAGTCTTAATAATGACGGCAGCCGGGCAGGCTCACCCAGGTAACAGTCTTAATAATGACGGCAGCCGAGCAGCCTCACCCAGGTAACAGTCTTAATAATGACGGCAGCCTGGCAGCCTCTCCCAGGTAACAGTCTTAATAATGACGGCAGCCGGGCAGCCTCACCCAGGTAACACTCTTAATTATGACGGCAGCCTGGCAGCCTCACCCAGGTAACAGTCTTAATAATGACGGCAGCCTGGCAGCCTCACCCAGGTAACACTCTTAATTATGACGGCAGCCTGGCAGCCTCACCCAGGTAACAGTCTTAATAATGACGGCAGCCTGGCAGCCTCACCCTGGTAACAGTCTTAATAATGACGGCAGCCGGGCAGCCTCACCCAGGTAACAGTCTTAATAATGACGGCAGCCTGGCAGCCTCACCCAGGTAACAGTCTTAATAATGACGGCAGCCTGGCAGCCTCACCCAGGTAACTGTCTTAATAATGACGGCAGCCGGGCAGCCTCACCCAGGTAACAGTCTTAATAATGACGGCAGCCTGGCAGCCTCACCCAGGTGACAGTCTTAATAATGACGGCAGCCGGGCAGCCTCACCCAGGTAACACTCTTAATAATGACGGCAGCCTTGCAGCCGGGCAGCCTCACCTAGGTAACAGTCTTAATAATGACGGCAGCCGGGCAGCCTCACCCAGGTAACAGTCTTAATAATGACGGCAGCCTGGCAGCCTCACCCAGGTGACAGTCTTAATAATGACGGCAGCCTGGCAGCCTCACCCAGGTAACTGCCTTAATAATGACGGCAGCCGGGCAGCCTCACCCAGGTAACAGTCTTAATAATGACGGCAGCCTGGCAGCCTCACCCAGGTGACAGTCTTAATAATGACGGCAGCCTGGCAGCCTCACCCAGGTAACAGTCTTAATAATGACGGCAGCCTGGCAGCCTCACCCAGGTAACACTCTTAATAATGACGGCAGCCTGGCAGCCGGGCAGCCTCACCCAGGTAACAGTCTTAATAATGACGGCAGCCGGGCAGCCTCACCCAGGTAACAGTCTTAATAATGACGGCAGCCTGGCAGCCTCACCCAGGTGACAGTCTTAATAATGACGGCAGCCTGGCAGCCTCACCCAGGTGACAGTCTTAATAATGACGGCAGCCTGGCAGCCTCTCCCAGGTAACAGTCTTAATAATGACGGCAGCCGGGCAGCCTCACCCTGGTAACAGTCTTAATAATGACGGCAGCCGGGCAGCCTCACCCAGGTAACAGTCTTAATAATGACGGTCAGCCTGGCAGCCTCTCCCAGGTAACAGTCTTAATAATGACGGCAGCCTGGCAGCCTCTCCCAGGTAACAGTCTTAATAATGACGGCAGCCTGGCAGCCGGGCAGCCTCACCCAGGTAACAGTCTTAATAATGACGGCAGCCGGGCAGCCTCTCCCAGGTAACAGTCTTAATAATGACGGCAGCCGGGCAGCCTCACCCAGGTAACAGTCTTAATAATGACGGCAGCCGGGCAGCCTCACCCAGGTAACAGTCTTAATAATGACGGCAGCCTGGCAGCCTCACCCAGGTAACAGTCTTAGTAATGACGGCAGCCTGGCAGCCTCACCCTGGTAACAGTCTTAATAATGACGGCAGCCGGGCAGCCTCACCCAGGTAACAGTCTTAATAATGACGGCAGCCGGGCAGCCTCACCCAGGTAACAGTCTTAATAATGACGGCAGCCGGGCAGCCTCACCCAGGTAACAGTCTTAATAATGACGGCAGCCGGGCAGCCTCACCCAGGTAACAGTCTTAATAATGACGGCAGCCGGGCAGCCTCACCCAGGTAACAGTCTTAATAATGACGGCAGCCGGGCAGCCTCACCCAGGTAACAGTCTTAATAATGACGGCAGCCGGGCAGCCTCACCCAGGTAACAGTCTTAATAATGACGGCAGCCTGGCAGCCTCCCCTGGTAACAGTCTTAATAATGACGGCAGCCTGGCAGCCTCACCCAGGTAACAGTCTTAATAATGACGGCAGCCGGGCAGCCTCACCCAGGTAACAGTCTTAATAATGACGACAGCCTGGCAGCCTCACCCAGGTAACAGTCTTAATAATGATGGCAGCCGGGAAGCCTCTCCCAGGTAACAGTCTTAATAATGATGGCAGCCTGGCAGCCTCACCCAGGTAACAGTCTTAATAACGACGGCAGCCGGGCAGCCTCACCCAGGTAACAGTCTTAATAATGACGGCAGCCTGGCAGCCTCACCCAGGTAACAGTCTTAATAATGACGGCAGCCGGGCAGCCTCTCCCAGGTAACAGTCTTAATAATGACGGCAGCCTGGCAGCCTCTCCCAGGTAACAGTCTTAATAATGACGGCAGCCGTTCAGCCTCTCCCAGGTAACAGTCTTAATAATGACGGCAGCCGGGCAGCCTCTCCCAGGTAACAGTCTTAATAATGACGGCAGCCGGGCAGCCTCACCCAGGTAACAGTCTTAATAGTGACGGCAGCCGGACAGCCTCACCCAGGTAACAGTCTTAATAATGACGGCAGCCTGGCAGCCTGGCAGCCTCACCCAGGTAACAGTCTTAATAATGACGGCAGCCTGGCAGCCTCACCCAGGTAACAGTCTTAAAGACTACGTAAGCAAGGCAGCCTGGCAGCCTCACCCAGGTAACAGTCTTAATAACGACGGCAGCCGGGCAGCCTCTCCCAGGTAACAGTCTTAATAATGACGGCAGCCGGGCAGCCTCTCCCAGGCAACAGTCTTAATAATGACGGCAGCCTGGCAGCCTGGCAGCCTCACCCAGGTAACAGTCTTAATAACGACGGCAGCCTGGCAGCCTGGCAGCCTCACCCAGGTAACAGTCTTAATAACGACGGCAGCCGGGCAGCCTCTCCCAGGTAACAGTCTTAATAATGACGGCAGCCGGGCAGCCTGGCAGCCTCACCCAGGTAACAGTCTTAATAATGACGGCAGCCGGGCAGCCTCACCCAGGTAACAGTCTTAATAATGACGGCAGCCGGGCAGCCTGGCACCCTCACCCAGGTAACAGTCTTAATAATGACGGCAGCCGGGCAGCCTCACCCTGGTAACAGTCTTAATAATGACGGCAGCCGGGCAGCCTCACCCAGGTAACAGTCTTAATAATGACGGAAGCCGGGCAGCCTCACCCAGGTAACAGTCTTAATAATGACGGCAGCCTGGCAGCCTCACCCAGGTAAGAGTCTTAATAATGACGGCATCCGGGCAGCCTCACCCAGGTAACAGTCTTAATAATGACGGCAGCCTGGCAGCCTCACCCAGGTAACAGTCTTAATAATGACGGCAGCCTGGCAGCCTCACCCAGGTAACAGTCTTAATAATGACGGCAGCCGGGCAGCCTCACCCAGGTAACAGTCTTAATAATGACGGCAGCCGGGCAGCCTCACCCAGGTAACAGTCTTAATAATGACGGCAGCCGGGCAGCCTCACCCAGGTAACAGTCTTAATAATGACGGCAGCCGGGCAGCCTCACCCAGGTAACAGTCTTAATAATGACGGCAGCCGGGCAGCCTCACCCAGGTAACAGTCTTAATAATGACGGCAGCCTGGCAGCCTCACCCAGGTAACAGTCTTAATAATGACGGCAGCCGGGCAGCCTCACCCAGGTAACAGTCTTAATAATGACGGCAGCCGGGCAGCCTCACCCAGGTAACAGTCTTAATAATGACGGCAGCCTGGCAGCCTCACCCAGGTAACAGTCTTAATAATGACGGCAGCCTGGCAGCCTCACCCTGGTAACAGTCTTAATAATGACGGCAGCCGGGCAGCCTCACCCAGGTAACAGTCTTAATAATGACGGCAGCCGGGCAGCCTCACCCTGGTAACAGTCTTAATAATGACGGCAGCCGGGCAGCCTCTCCCAGGTAACAGTCTTAATAATGATGGCAGCCGGGCAGCCTCACCCAGGTAACAGTCTTAATAATGACGGCAGCCGGGCAGGCTCGCCAAGGTAACAGTCTTAATAATGACGGCAGCCTGGCAGCCTCACCCAGGTAACAGTCTTAATAATGACGGCAGCCGAGCAGCCTCACCCAGGTAACAGTCTTAATAATGACGGCAGCCTGGCAGCCTCTCCCAGGTAACAGTCTTAATAATGACGGCAGCCGGGCAGCCTCACCCAGGTAACACTCTTAATAATGACGGCAGCCTGGCAGCCTCACCCAGGTAACAGTCTTAATAATGACGGCAGCCTGGCAGCCTCACCCAGGTAACAGTCTTAATAATGACGGCAGCCGAGCAGCCTCACCCAGGTAACACTCTTAATTATGACGGCAGCCTGGCAGCCTCACACAGGTAACAGTCTTAATAATGACGGCAGCCTGGCAGCCTCACCCTGGTAACAGTCTTAATAATGACGGCAGCCGGGCAGCCTCACCCAGGTAACAGTCTTAATAATGACGGCAGCCTGGCAGCCTCACCCAGGTAACAGTCTTAATAATGACGGCAGCCTGGCAGCCTCACCCTGGTAACAGTCTTAATAATGACGGCAGCCGGGCAGCCTCACCCAGGTAACAGTCTTAATAATGACGGCAGCCGGGCAGCCTCACCCAGGTAACAGTCTTAATAATGACGGCAGCCTGGCAGCCTCACCCAGGTAACAGTCTTAATAATGACGGCAGCCTGGCAGCCTCACCCAGGTAACAGTCTTAATAATGACGGCAGCCTGGCAGCCTCACCCAGGTAACAGTCTTAATAACGACGGCAGCCGGGAAGCCTCACCCAGGTAACAGTCTTAATAATGACGGCAGCCGGGCAGCCTCCCCAGGTAACAGTCTTAATAATGACGGCAGCCTGGCAGCCTCACCCTGGTAACAGTCTTAATAATGACGGCAGCCTGGCAGCCTCACCCAGGTAACAGTCTTAATAATGACGGCAGCCTGGCAGCCTCACCCAGGTAACAGTCTTAATAATGACGGCAGCCGGGCAGCCTCACCCAGGTAACAGTCTTAATAATGACGGCAGCCGGGCAGCCTCACCCAGGTAACAGTCTTAATAATGACGGCAGCCGGGCAGCCTCACCCAGGTAACAGTCTTAATAATGACGGCAGCCGGGCAGCCTCTCCCAGGTAACAGTCTTAATAATGACGGCAGCCGGGCAGCCTCACCCAGGTAACAGTCTTAATAATGACGGCAGCCGGGCAGCCTCACCCAGGTAACAGTCTTAATAATGACGGCAGCCGGGCAGCCTCACCCAGGTAACAGTCTTAATAATGACGGCAGCCTGGCAGCCTCTCCCAGGTAACAGTCTTAATAATGACGGCAGCCGGGCAGCCTCACCCAGGTAACAGTCTTAATAATGACGGCAGCCTGGCAGCCTCACCCAGGTAACAGTCTTAATAATGACGGCAGCCTGGCAGCCTCACCCAGGTAACAGTCTTAATAATGACGGCAGCCTGGCAGCCTCACCCAGGTAACAGTCTTAATAATGACGGCAGCCTGGCAGCCTCACCCAGGTAACAGTCTTAATAATGACGGCAGCCGGGCAGCCTCACCCAGGTAACAGTCTTAATAATGACGGCAGCCTGGCAGCCTCACCCAGGTAACAGTCTTAATAATGACGGCAGCCTGGCAGCCTCACCCAGGTAACAGTCTTAATAATGACGGCAGCCGGGCAGCCTCACCCAGGTAACAGTCTTAATAATGACGGCAGCCTGGCAGCCTCACCCAGGTAACAGTCTTAATAATGACGGCAGCCTGGCAGCCTCACCCAGGTAACAGTCTTAATAATGACGGCAGCCGGGCAGCCTCACCCAGGTAACAGTCTTAATAATGACGGCAGCCGGGCAGCCTCACCCAGGTAACAGTCTTAATAATGACGGCAGCCTGGCAGCCTCACCCAGGTAACAGTCTTAATAATGACGGCAGCCGGGCAGCCTCACCCAGGTAACAGTCTTAATAATGACGGCAGCCTGGCAGCCTCACCCAGGTAACAGTCTTAATAATGACGGCAGCCTGGCAGCCTCACCCAGGTAACAGTCTTAATAATGACGGCAGCCTGGCAGCCTCACCCAGGTAACAGTCTTAATAATGACGGCAGCCGGGCAGCCTCACCCAGGTAACAGTCTTAATAATGACGGCAGCCTGGCAGCCTCACCCAGGTAACAGTCTTAATAATGACGGCAGCCTGGCAGCCTCACCCAGGTAACAGTCTTAATAATGACGGCAGCCTGGCAGCCTCACCCAGGTAACAGTCTTAATAATGACGGCAGCCTGGCAGCCTCACCCAGGTAACAGTCTTAATAATGACGGCAGCCTGGCAGCCTCACCCAGGTAACAGTCTTAATAATGACGGCAGCCGGGCAGCCTCACCCAGGTAACAGTCTTAATAATGACGGCAGCCTGGCAGCCTCACCCAGGTAACAGTCTTAATAATGACGGCAGCCGGGCAGCCTCACCCAGGTAACAGTCTTAATAATGACGGCAGCCTGGCAGCCTCACCCAGGTAACAGTCTTAATAATGACGGCAGCCGGGCAGCCTCACCCAGGTAACAGTCTTAATAATGACGGCAGCCGGGCAGCCTCACCCAGGTAACAGTCTTAATAATGACGGCAGCCTGGCAGCCTCACCCAGGTAACAGTCTTAATAATGACGGCAGCCTGGCAGCCTCACCCAGGTAACAGTCTTAATAATGACGGCAGCCTGGCAGCCTCACCCAGGTAACAGTCTTAATAATGACGGCAGCCTGGCAGCCTCACCCAGGTAACAGTCTTAATAATGACGGCAGCCTGGCAGCCTCACCCAGGTAACAGTCTTAATAATGACGGCAGCCGGGCAGCCTCACCCAGGTAACAGTCTTAATAATGACGGCAGCCTGGCAGCCTCACCCAGGTAACAGTCTTAATAATGACGGCAGTAACAGTCTTAATAATGACGGCAGCCTGGCAGCCTCACCCAGGTAACAGTCTTAATAATGACGGCAGCCGGGCAGCCTCACCCAGGTAACAGTCTTAATAATGACGGCAGCCTGGCAGCCTCACCCAGGTAACAGTCTTAATAATGACGGCAGCCGGGCAGCCTCACCCAGGTAACAGTCTTAATAATGACGGCAGCCGGGCAGCCTCACCCAGGTAACAGTCTTAATAATGACGGCAGCCGGGCAGCCTCACCCAGGTAACAGTCTTAATAATGACGGCAGCCGGGCAGCCTCACCCAGGTAACAGTCTTAATAATGACGGCAGCCGGGCAGCCTCACCCAGGTAACAGTCTTAATAATGACGGCAGCCTGGCAGCCTCACCCAGGTAACAGTCTTAATAATGACGGCAGCCTGGCAGCCTCACCCAGGTAACTGTCTTAATAATGACGGCAGCCTGGCAGCCTCACCCAGGTAACAGTCTTAATAATGACGGCAGCCTGGCAGCCTCACCCAGGTAACAGTCTTAATAATGACGGCAGCCTGGCAGCCTCACCCAGGTAACAGTCTTAATAATGACGGCAGCCTGGCAGCCTCACCCAGGTAACAGTCTTAATAATGACGGCAGCCTGGCAGCCTCACCCAGGTAACAGTCTTAATAATGACGGCAGCCTGGCAGCCTCACCCAGGTAACAGTCTTAATAATGACGGCAGCCTGGCAGCCTCACCCAGGTAACAGTCTTAATAATGACGGCAGCCTGGCAGCCTCACCCAGGTAACAGTCTTAATAATGACGGCAGCCTGGCAGCCTCACCCAGGTAACAGTCTTAATAATGACGGCAGCCTGGCAGCCTCACCCAGGTAACAGTCTTAATAATGACGGCAGCCTGGCAGCCTCACCCAGGTAACAGTCTTAATAATGACGGCAGCCTGGCAGCCTCACCCAGGTAACAGTCTTAATAATGACGGCAGCCTGGCAGCCTCACCCAGGTAACAGTCTTAATAATGACGGCAGCCTGGCAGCCTCACCCAGGTAACAGTCTTAATAATGACGGCAGCCTGGCAGCCTCACCCAGGTAACAGTCTTAATAATGACTGCAGCCTGGCAGCCTCACCCAGGTAACTGTCTTAATAATGACGGGGAAATATACTCAGAAGTACGCTAACATCACTGTCCAGATGACACTATCAACTCCACCATCCTCACTCTCTCCCCACTCTCTCTTCACTCTCTTCACTCTCTCTTCACTCTATTACACTCTGTCCCCACTCTCTCTTCACTCTCTTCACTCTCCTCACTCTCTCTTCAGTCTCCTCACTCACTCTTCACTCTATTACACTCTCTCCCCACTCTCTCTTTACTCTCCTCACTCTCTCTTCAGTCTCCTCACTCTCTCTTTACTCTCCTCACTCTCTCTTCACTCTCCTCACTCTCTCTTCAGTCTCCTCACTCTCTCTTCACTCTCCTCACTCTCTCTTTACTCTCCTCACTCTCTCTTCACTCGCTCTCCTCACTCTCTCATGTATGTACACTCCTATATTATATGCAAAAATCGCGAGCAAGGGTTATCCTGGGTGGCTGACACTCCCTACCCTGGGTTATCCTGGGTGGCTGACACTCCCTACCCTGGGTTATCCTGGGTGGCTGACACTCCCTACCCTGGGGTATCCTGGGTGGCTGACACTCCCTACCCTGGGGTATCCTGGGTGGCTGACACTCCCTACCTTGGGTTATGCTGGGTGGCTGACTCTCCCTACCTTGGGTTATGCTGGGTGGCTGACACTCCCTACCCTGGGGTATCCTGGGTGGCTGACACTCCCTACCTTGGGTTATGCTGGGTGGCTGACACTCCCTACCTTGGGTTATCCTGGGTGGCTGACACTCCCTACCTTGGGTTATCCTGGGTGGCTGACACTCCCTACCCTGGGTTATCCTGGGTGGCTGACACTCCTGGGTGGCTGACACCCTTGGGTTATCCTGGGTGGCTGACTCTCTCTACCTTGGGTTATCATGGGTGGCTGACACTCCCTACCTTGGGTTATCCTGGGTGGCTGACACTCCCTACCTTGGGTTATCCTGGGTGGCTGACACTTCCTACCTTGGGTTATCCTGGGTGGCTGACACTCCCTACCTTGGGTTATCCTGGGTGGCTGACACTCCCTACCCTGGGTTATCCTGGGTGGCTGACACTCCCTACCCTGGGTTATCCTGGGTGGCTGACACTCTCTACCTTGGGTTATCCTGGGAGGCTGACACTTCCTACCTTGGGTTATCCTGGGTGGCTGACACTCCCTACCTTGGGTTATCCTGGGTGGCTGACACTCCCTACCCTGGGTTATCCTGGGTGGCTGACACTCACTACCTTGGGTTATCCTGGGTGGCTGACACTCCTTACCTTGAGTTATCCTGGGTGGCTGACACTCCCTACCTTGGGTTATCCTGGGTGGCTGACACTCCCTACCCTGGGTGGCTGACACTCACTACCTTGGGTTATCCTGGGTGGCAGATACTCCTTACCTTGGGTTATCCTGGGTGGCTGACACTCCCTACCTTGGGTTATCCTGGGTGGCTGACACTCCTTACCTTGAGTTATCCTGGGTGGCAGATACTCCCTACCTTGGGTTATCCTGGGTGGCTGACACTCCTTACCTTGGGTTATCCTGGGTGGCTGATAATCCCTACCCTGGGTTATCCTGGGTGGCTGACACTCCCTACCTTGGGTTATCCTGGGTGGCTAACACTCCCTACCCTGGGTTATCCTGTGTGTCTAACTCTCCCTATCCTGGGTTATCCTGGGTGGCTAAAGCTCCCTATCCTGGGTTATCCTGGGTGGCTAACACTCCCTACCCTTTTTTGTCCTGGGTGGCTAACACTCCCTACCCTGGGATATCCTGGGTGATTAACACTCCCTATCCTGGGTTATCCTGGGTGGCTAACTCTCCCCACCCTGGGATATCCTGGGTGGCTGACACTCCCTTCCCTAGGTTATCCTGAGTGATTAACACTCTCTACCCTGGGTTATCCTGGGTGGCTAAAACTCCCTACCCTGGGTTATCCTGGGTGGCTGACACTCCCTACCCTGGGTTATCCTGGGTGGCTAACACTCCCTACCTTGGGTTATCCTGGGTGGCTGACACTCCCTACCTTGGGTTATCCTGGGTGGCTGACATTCCCTACCTTGGGTTATCCTGGGTGGCAGACACTCCCTACCTTGGGTTATCATGGGTGGCTGACACTCCCTACCTTGGGTTATCCTGGGTGGCTGACATTCCCTACCTTGGGTTATCCTGGGTGGCTGACACTTCCTACCCTGGGTTATCCTGTGTGGCAGACACTCTCTACCTTGGGTTATCCTGGGTGGCTGACACTCCTTACCCTGGGTTATCCTGGGTGGCTGACACTCCCTACCCTGGGTTATCCTGGGTGGCTGACACTCCCTACCTTAGGTTATCCTGGGTGGCTGACACTCCCTACCCTGGGTTATCCTGGGTGGGTTATCCTGCTACACTTACCCTGGGTTATCCTTGGGTTATCCTGTGTGGCTGACACTCCCTACCCTGGGTTATCCTGGGTGGCTGACACTCCCTTCCCTGGGTTATCCTGGGTGGCTGACACTCCCTACCTTGGGTTATCCTGGGTGGCTGACATTCCTTACCCTGTGTTATCCTGGGTGGCTGACACTCCCTTCCCTGGGTTATCCTGGGTGGCTGACACTCCCTACCCTGGGTTATCCTGGGTGGCTGACACTCTCTACCTTGGGTTATCCTGGGTGGCTGACACTCCTTACCCTGGGTTATCCTGGGTGGCTGACACTCCCTACCCTGGGTTATCCTGGGTGGCTGACACTCCCTACCCTGGGTTATCCTGGGTGGCTGACACTCTCTACCTTGGGTTATCCTGGGTTGCTGACACTCCTTACCCTGGGTTATCCTGGGTGGCTGACACTCCCTACCCTGGGTTATCCTGGGTGGCTGACACTCCCTACCCTGGGTTATCCTGGGTGGCTGACACTCCCTACCTTGGGTTATCCTGGGTGGCTGACACTCCCTACCCTGGGTTATCCTGGGTGGCTGACACTCCCTACCCTGGGTTATCCTGGGTGGCTGACACTCCCTACCCTGGGTTATCCTGGGTGGCTGACACTCCCTACCCTGGGTTATCCTGGGTTGCTGACACTCCTTACCCTGGGTTATCCTGGGTGGCTGACACTCCCTACCCTGGGTTATCCTGGGTGGCTGACACTCCCTACTCTGGGTTATCCTAGGTGGATAACACTCCCTACCCTGGGTTATCTTGGATGGTTAACACTCCATTCCCTGGATTATGGTTGCAGAGGTCGAGACTCAGCTCCTCGCTCCGGCTCTTCACTGACCGCTACTAGGTCCTCCTTCTCCCTGCTCCCTGCTTTATCATACCTCGTCTTGAAACTGTGTATGGTTCCTGCCTCCACTACATCACTTTCCAGACTGAAGAAATATTTTCTAACATCCCTTTGACTCGTCTGAGTCTTCAGCTTCCAACTGTGACCCTTCGTTTCTGTGTCCCATCTCTGGAACATCCTATCTCTGTCCACCTTGTCTATTTCACGCAGCATTTTGTATGTCGTTATCATGTCTCCCCTGACCCTCCTGTCCTCCAGTGTCGTCAGGCCGATTTCCCTTAACCTTTCTTCGTAGGACATTCCCCTTAGTTCTGGAGCTAACCTTGTCGCAAACCTGTGTGTGTGTGTGTGTGTGTGTGTGTGTGTGTGTGTGTGTGTGTGTGTGTGTGTGTGTGTGTGTGTGTGTGTGTGTGTGTGTGTGTGTGTGTGTGCGCCTGCACCTGTGTACATGTGAGTATCAACTAGTGTACATCTGCTGTTGTACATGCTCTTTCTCCATTAGTAATGCGAAGTGCTACACAACACTCACTCCCACTTACACTTACACTCACACTTACACTTACACTTACACTCACACTTACACTCACACTTACACTTACACTTACAACAAAACACAACAACAAAAACTCTTCAAAGTCAATCTGCAACTTACGAGCAACAATAATAATTTTCAGTCATGCAAATTGACTTCACATAAAAAAAATTGAGTCGGGTTTACATGTAGAGTGAGAGAGAGTTTGTTATGAGGACAGGTGGGAGACTAAAGACCTGTAGCACCTGGTCGTAACTAAGTCAGTAACACCTGGTCGTAACTAAGTCAGTAGCACCTGGTCGTAACTAAGTCAGTAAAACAAGGTACTCAGCAGGACAGAACAAGGGCAATACTAACATAGAAGGGTAGATTTCCTTACCTTTGTATTCCATCACCATTATTTACACTATGTGCAATGTTAATGTATAGAGATATCAGAGTAATAATAGTTCAACCCAGAGTCACTCAAGGCACGAGTGGTCAAGTTTGTGGAAGTCTGCCACTTAGCCAGGTGGACAGGTGTGATGTCACCTTGGCTGAAGTAGCCGGCCTCCACGTGACTGGTGTGTTGAATTAGACAGTAAGTGTCGCAGTGGGGCCCCCAAAATGCAATACACTGAATTGCCAGTTTACTGGTCGAGAGGGGTGTCAAATATTTGTGTGACGAACACTAAATAAAAAATAATATACTCGATGCACACCACACAGTTGCTCAGCAATTACTGGCCACCTCAAAACCACTAAGTCTATAATTGCATAGCAACTGTGTGGTGTGCACCGAGTATATTACATTTTATTCAGTGTTCGTCAAACAAACATTTGGCATACCCCTCTCGACCAGTGAACTGGCAATTCAGAGTGTTGCAGTTCTGGGGCCCCACTGCTGCACTGTTGTAATACAGAAAGCATCTGACAGACTGTGTCCTCCAAAACGGGGAATACCTCGCAATTCATTCATAACTTTCCTTCACGTAATTCACTTCTAACATATCAGTGTTCTGGACAACACAGAAATGCTCTCTGGGTTACAACGAGGATCCTCGGGTCGGCCTTGTTCGGCAGATTGGTTATATAATTGCATATCACTGGAGAGGTGACACGCAAGTCTATACATTTACTTGATGTGTTGTACGTAACTCCTCCACAGATTAATATATAATTTAACAACAGAAGTCCATTTTCATCTCGAGACTGAACAACAGTGTCAACGGAAGATATTGTTGATGAATACTCAGAAAGAGAATAAAAAGTTAGAAGAGGATCGAGAAGAATTAATTATATTTCGTTATCTATCTAAAGTTGTTTAAGGAAATTATAAACTTAATCACTCACAGTCTTCCTATTAAATTATTTCTCTCTCAGTGTAAACACAGACAGCTACCTCCTTCATTATCATCCCCAGAAAAACTTATCAGTTTACCTGGTTTAAATCACTTGCAGAAGCAACTGCTGAAGCAACTGCTGAAGCAACTGCTGAAGCAACTGCTGAAGCAACTAATATTATCTTTAATGTTAGTAAACAAATCTCACAAATAACATGCACTGGTGGACTTAAATACGAGTTCACTAACACACCTTCCTCTACTCTTGTTGCTGGATCCTCAACTGAGGATCTATAGTGAATTAATGAACTTCTACGTTACGTACTGAATTATTTTCCATCTTAAAGTCAATTTAATTTACAACATTAAATTTGACACCTTGACCATATCTGATTATAGGTCATTACTAAACTGACCTCACGCCAACAATAACACTCACAGCATACTAAGTACACATACCCGGAGTATATACATTCAAAAGATATAGAGAATTAAATCAATGTACAATTCCAATGGGTACAATCTAACGTTAACTGATAATTTTATTGTTAGCCAATTAAATTAGCTGAAAAACACTGAGAGAAGTCGTACAGTCATGTTCTGAGAAAGTACAGAAAACCTATAAGTAGAGCTCAACAGTGACTTTGATTTGTATGTCATCATAGAGCTAATTATTATTATTATTATTATTATTATTATTATTATTATTATTATTATTATTATTATTATTATTATTATTATAATCAAGGGGGAAGCGCTAAGCCCGGAGGATTATACAGCGCCTGGGGGGGATGTGGAAGGCATTCAGGCTTAATTCAGGGAACTGGAGCACAGATTCAATTCCCTAAATCAAGAGCCCCTCACCAACATCAAGGAACCTTCCTTGAGGGGATCATAAAGTTAAGTAGACAATATTAACGTAGAAAAGGACTTTTAAGAGATAACTTACAAAGTAAACAAGCGAGGTTACTTACGTACAGACGACCAAACTAAGTTTACTTACGTACAGACGACCAAACTAGGTTTACTTACGTACAGACGACCAAACTAAGTTTACTTACGTACAGACGACCAAACTAAGTTTACTTACGTACAGACGACCAAACTAAGTTTAAATATGCTGTCAGCCTTATAGACGCTTTCTTACACACTACTATACTATATGCATGAATATAGATATAGACAGGAAATTAACCTGGTTTTCTGTTTAGTTTCCTAAGCAATAAAACAATATATACCAAATATTGTTAGAAAATACCAAAATATTTACTTGTAATACCTAGAAGAATGAGAATATTATAATGTGTGACCTTCCTAGCTATCTATACGCCTACTTTCTAGCTGTCAGTTCATAGGCCTTTTGTATATCCACAAGTTTTAACGCAATCATCCATAGCGTGAATACCAATAGTGTTAATCACTGGTAACTAGTGTTAATCACTGGTAACTAGTGTTAATCACTGGTAACTAGTGTTAATCACTGGTAACTAGTGTTAATCACTGGTAACTAGTGTTAATCACTGGTAACTAGTGCCAGCCACTGGTAACTAGTACCAGCCACTGGTAACTAGTGCCAGACACTGGTAACTAGTGCCAGCCACTGGTAACTAGCGCGAGCCACTGGTAACTAGTGTTAATCACTGGTAACTAGTGCCAGCCACTTGTAACTAGTACCAGCCACTGGTAACTAGTGCCAGCCACTGGTAACTAGTGCCAGCCACTGGTAACTAGTGCCAGCCACTGGTAGTTAGTGCCAGCCACTGGTAACTAGTGTCAATCACTGGTAACTAGTGCCAGCCACTGGTAACTAGTGCAAGCCACTGGTAACTAGTGCCAGCCACTGGTAACTAGTGTTAATCACTGGTAACTAGTGCCAGCCACTGGTAACTAGTGCCAGCCACTGGTAACTAGTGCCAGCCACTGGTAACTAGTGTTAATCACTGGTAACTAGTGTCAATCACTGGTAACTAGTGTCAATCATTGGTAACTAGTGTCAATCAATGGTAACTAGTTCCATCCACTGGTAACTAGTGTCAATCACTGGTAACTAGTGTTAATCACTGGTAACTAGTGTCAATCACTGGTAACTAGTACCAGCCACTGGTAACTAGTGTCAATCACTGGTAACTAGTGTCAATCACTGGTAACTAGTGTTAATCACTGGTAACTAGTGCCAGCCACTGGTAACTAGTACCAGCCACTGGTAACTAGTGCCAGCCACTGGTAACTAGTGCCAGCCACTGGTAACTAGTACCAGCCACTGGTAACTAGTGCCAGACACTGGTAACTAGTGCCAGCCACTGGTAACTAGCGCCAGCCACTGCCAACTAGTGTTAATCACTGGTAACTAGTGCCAGCCACTGGTAACTAGTACCAGCCACTGGTAACTAGTGCAAGCCACTGTTAACTAGTGCCAGCCACTGGTAACTAGTGCCAGCCACTGCTAGCTAGTGCCAGCCACTGGTAACTAGTGTCAATCACTGGTAACTAGTGCCAGCCACTGGTAACTAGTGCAAGCCACTGGTAACTAGTGCCAGCCACTGGTAACTAGTGTTAATCACTGGTAACTAGTGCCAGCCACTGGTAACTAGTGCCAGCCACTGGTAACTAGTGCCAGCCATTGGTAACTAGTGCCAGCCACTGGTAACGAGTGCCAGCCACTGGTAACTAGTGCAAGCTACTGGTAACTAGTGCCAGCCAGTGGTAACTAGTGCCAGCCACTGGTAACTAGTGCCAGCCACTGGTAACTAGTGTTAATCACTGGTAACTAGTGCCAGCCACTTGTAACTAGTGCCAGCCACTGGTAACTAGTGCCAGCCACTAGTAGCTAGTGCAAGCCACTGGTAACCAGTGTCAGTCACTGGTAACTAGTGTTAATCACTGGTAACTAGTGCCAGCCACTGGTAACTAGTGTTAATCACTGGTAACTAGTGCCAGCCACTGGTAACTAGTACCAGCCACTGGTAACTAGTGCCAGCCACAGGTAACTAGTGCCAGCCACTGGTAACTAGTGCCAGCCACTAGTAGCTAGTGCCAGCCACTGGTAACTAGTGTCAATCACTGGTAACTAGTGCCAGTCTCTGGTAACTAGTGCAAGCCACTGGTAACTAGAGCCAGTCACTGGTAACTAGTGTTAATCACTGGTAACTAGTGCCAGCCACTGGCAACTAGAGCCAGTCACTGGTAACTAGTGCCAGCCACTGGTAACTAGTGCCAGCCACTGGTAACTAGTGTTAATCACTGGTAACTAGTGCCAGCCACTGGTAACTAGTACCAGCCACTGGTAACTAGTGCCAGCCACTGGTAACTAGTGTCAGCCACTGGTAACTAGTGCCAGCCACTGGTAACTAGTGTCAGCCACTGGTAACTAGTGCCAGCCACTGGTAACTAGTGTTAATCACTGGTAACTAGTGCCAGCAAATGGTAACTAGTGTTAATCACTGGTAATTAGTGCCAGCCACTGGTAACTAGTGCCAGCCACAGGTAAGTAGTGCCAGTCACTGGTAACTAGTGTTAATCACTAGTAACTAGTGCCAGCCACTGGTAACTAGTGCCAGCCACTGGTAATTAGTGCCAGCCACTGGTAACTAGTGCCAGTCACTTGTAACTAGTGTCAATCACTGGTAACTAGTGCCAGCCGCTGGAAACTAGTGCGAGCAACTGGTAACTAGTGCCAGCCACTGGTAACTAGTGCCAGCCACTGGTAACTAGTGCCAGCAACTGGTGAATAGTGTTAATCACTGTTAACTAGTGCCAGCCCCTGGTAACTAGTGCCAGCCACTGGTAACTAGTGCCAATCACTGGTAACTAGTGTTAATCACTGGTAACTAGTGCCAGCCACTGGTAACTAGTGCTAGCCAATGGTAACTAATTCCAGCCACTGATAACTAGTGTTAATCACTGGTAACTAGTGTCAGCCACCGGTAACTAGTGCCAGCCACTGGTAACTAGTGCCAGCAACTGGTAACTAGCACCAATCACTGGTAACTAGTACCAATCACTGGTAACTAGTGCCAGCCACTGGAAACTAGTGCCAGCCACTGGTAACTAGTGCCAGCCACTGGTAACTAGTGTTAATCACTGGTAACTAGTGTCAGCCACTGGTAACTAGTGCCAACCACTGGTAATTAGTGCCAGCCACTGGTAACTAGTGTCAATCACTGGTAACTAGTGCCAGCCACTGATAACCAGAGTTAATCACTGGTAACCAGTGCCAGCCACTGGTAACTAGTAACAGCCACTGGTAACTGGTGCCAGCCACTGGTAACTAGTGTCAATCACTGGTAACTAGTGCCAACCACTGGAAACTAGTGCCAGTCACTGGTAACTAGTGTCAATCACTGGTAACTAGTGTCAATCACTGGTAACTAGTGTCAATCACTGGTAACTAGTGTCAATCACTGGTAACTAGTGCCAATCACTGATAACTAGAGCCAATCGCTGGTAACTAGTGCCAACCACTCGTAACTAGTGCCAGTCACTGGTAACTAGTGTCAATCACTGGTAACTAGTGTCAATCACTGGTAACTAGTGTCAATCACTGGTAACTAGTTCCAATCACTGATAACTAGTACCAATCGCTGGTAACTAGTGTCAATCACTGGTAACTAGAGTCAATCACTGGTAACTAGTGCCAATCACTGTTAACTAGTGCCAATCACAGGTAGTTAGTGCCAATCACTGGTAACTAGTGCCAATCGCTGGTAACTAGTGCCAATCACTAGTAACCAATAATAATCACTGGTAACTAGTGCCAATCACTGGTAACTAGTACCAATCACTGGTAACTAGTGCCAATCACTAGTAACCAATAATAATCACTGGTAACTAGTGCCAATCACTGGTAACTAGTACCAATCACTGGTAACTAGTGCCAATCACTAGTAACTAGTGGCACTCATTGGTAACTAGTGTCAATCACTGGTAACTAGTGGCAGTCACTGGTAACTAGTGTCAATCACTGGTAACTAGTGTCAATCACTGGTAACTAGTGCCAATCACTGACAACTAGTGCCAATCGCTGGTAACTAGTGTTAATCATTGGTAACTAGAGTCAATCACTGGTAACTAGTGTCAATCACTGGTAACGAGTGCCAATCACTGGTAGCTAGTGCCAATCACTGGAAACTAGTGCCAATCACTGGTAACTAGTGCCAATCACTGGTAACCAGTACTAATCACTGGTAACTAGTGCCAATCACTGGTAACTAGTATCAGTCACTGGTAACTAGTACCAATCACTGGTAACTAGTGCCAATCACTAGTAACTAGTGCCACTCATTGGTAACTAGTGCCAATCACTGGTAACTAGTGGCAGTCACTGGTAACTAGTGCCAATCACTGGTAACTAGTACCAATCATTGGTAACTAGTGCCAATCACTGGTAACTAGTGCCAATCACTGGTAACTAGTGCCAATCACTGGTAACTAGTGCCAATCACTGGTAACTAGTGCCAATCACTGGTAACTAGTGCCAATCACTTCCAGTACCACTACGCAGCATCTTGGTACTCCAGTACCACTACGCAGCATCTTGGTACTCCATAACCACTACACATCGTTTTGGTATCCAGTACCACTATGCAGCATCTTGGTATCCAGAACCACTACGCACCATCTTGGTATCCAGTACCACTACGCAGCATCTTGGTACTCCAGTACCAATACGCAGCATCTTGGTACACTAGTACCACTACGCAGCGTCTTGGTACACCAGTACCACTACGCAGCATCTTGGTATCCACTACCACTACGCAGCATCTTGGTATCCAGTACCACTACGTAGCGTCTTGGTATCCAGTACCACTACGCAGCATCTTGGTACTCCAGTACCACTACGCAGCATCTTGGTACTCCAATACCACTACGCAGCATCTTGGTACTCCAGTACCACTACGCAGCATCTTGGTACTCCAGTACCACTACGCAGCATCTTGGTACTCCAGTACCACTACGCAGCATCTTGGTACTCCAGTACCACTACGCAGCATCTTGGTACTCCAGTACCACTACGCAGCATCTTGGTACTCCAGTACCACTACGAAGCGTCTTGGTACTCCAATTCCACTACGCAGCATCTTGCTACTAAAGTACCACTATGCTGCGTCTTGGTACTCCAGTACCACTACGCAGCATCTTAGTACTCCCGTACCACTACGCAGCATCTTGGTACTCCAGTACCACTACGCAGCATCTTGGTACTCCAGTACCTCTACGCAGCATCTTGGTACTCCAGTACCACTACGCAGCATCTTGGTACTCCAGTACCACTACGCAGCATCTTGGTACTCCAGTACCACTACGCAGCATCTTGGTACTCCAGTACCACTACGCAGCATCTTGGTACTCCAGTACCACTACGCAGCGTCTTGGTACTCCAGTACCACTACGTAGCGTCTTGGTACTCCAGTACCACTACGCAGCATCTTGGTACTCCAGTACCACTACGCAGCATCTTGGTACTCCAGTACCACTACGCAGCGTCTTGGTACTCCAGTACCACTACGCAGCATCTTGGTACTCCAGTACCACTACGCAGCGTCTTGGTACTCCAGTACCAATACGCAGCATCTTGGTACTCCAGTACCACTACGCAGCATCTTGGAACTCCAGTACCACTACGCAGCATCTTGGTATCCAGTACCACTACGTAGCGTCTTGGTATCCAGTACCACTACGCAGCATCTTGGTACCACTACGCAGCATCTTGGTACTCCAGTACCACTACGCAGCATCTTGGGTACTCCAGTACCAGTACCACTACGCAGGATCTTGGTACTCCAGTACCACTACGCAGCATCTTGGTACTCCAGTACCACTACGCAGCATCTTGGTACTCCAGTACCACTACGCAGCATCTTGGTACTCCAGTACCACTACGCAGCATCTTGGTACTCCAGTACCACTACGCAGCATCTTGGTACTCCAGTACCACTACGCAGCATCTTGGTACTCCAGTACCACTACGCAGCATCTTGGTACTCCAGTACCACTACGCAGCGTCTTGGTACTCCAGTACCACTACGCAGCATCTTGGTACTCCAGTACCACTACGCAGCATCTTGGTACTCCAGTACCACTACGCAGCATCTTGGTACTCCAGTACCACTACGCAGCATCTTGGTACTCCAGTACCACTACGCAGCATCTTGGTACTCCAGTACCAGCGTCTTGGTACTCCAGTACCACTAGCAGCATCTTGGTACTCCAGTACCACTACAGCGTCTTGGTACTCCAGTACCACTACTACGCAGCATCTTGGTACCACTACGCAGCATCTTGGTACTCCAGTACCACTACGCAGCATCTTGGTACTCCAGTACCACTACGCAGCATCTTGGTATCAGTACCACTGGTACTCCAGTACCATCTTGGTACGTACCACTACGCATCTTGGGTACCACTACGCAGCATCTTGGTACTCCAGTACCACTACGCAGCATCTTGGTACTCCAGTACCACTACGCAGCATCTTGGTACTCCAGTACCACTACGCAGCATCTTGGTACTCCAGTACCACTACGCAGCATCTTGGTACTCCAGTACCACTACGCAGCGTCTTGGTACTCCAGTACCACTACGCAGCATCTTGGTACTCCAGTACCACTACGCAGAATCTTGGTACTCCAGTACCACGACGCAGCATCTTGGTACTCCAGTACCACTACGTAGCGTCTTGGTATCCAGCACCACTACGTAGCGTCTTGGTATCCAGTACCACTACGCAGCGTCTTGGTACTCCAGTACCACTAGGCAGCATCTTGGTATCCAGTACCACTACGTAGCGTCTTGGTATCCAGTACCACTACGTAGCGTCTTGGTATCCAGTACCACTACGTAGCGTCTTGGTATCCAGTACCACTACGTAGCGTCTTGGTATCCAGTACCACTACGCAGCATCTTGGTATCCAGTACCACTACGTAGCGTCTTGGTATCCAGTACCACTACGCAGCATCTTGGTATCCAGTACCACTACAGTACCACTAGCGTCTTGGTATCCAGTACCACTACGTAGCGTCTTGGTATCCAGTACCACTACGCAGCATCTTGGTATCCAGTACCACTACGTAGCGTCTTGGTATCCAGTACCACTACGCAGCATCTTGGTATCCAGTACCACTACGTAGCGTCTTGGTATCCAGTACCACTACGCAGCATCTTGGTATCCAGTACCACTACGTAGCGTCTTGGTATCCAGTACCACTACGTAGCGTCTTGGTATCCAGTACCACTACGCAGCATCTTGGTATCCAGTACCACTACGTAGCGTCTTGGTATCCAGTACCACTACGCAGCATCTTGGTATCCAGTACCACTACGCAGCATCTTGGTATCCAGTACCACTACGCAGCATCTTGGTATCCAGTACCACTACGTAGCGTCTTGGTATCCAGTACCACTACGCAGCATCTTGGTATCCAGTACCACTACGTAGCGTCTTGGTATCCAGTACCACTACGCAGCATCTTGGTATCCAGTACCACTACGTAGCGTCTTGGTATCCAGTACCACTACGTATCGTCTTGGTATCCAGTACCACTACGTATCGTCTTGGTATCCAGTACCACTACGCAGCATCTTGGTATCCAGTACCACTACGCAGCATCTTGGTATCCAGTACCACTACGCAGCATCTTGGTATCCAGTACCACTACGTATCGTCTTGGTATCCAGTACCACTACGTATCGTCTTGGTATCCAGTACCACTACGTATCGTCTTGGTATCCAGTACCACTACGCAGCATCTTGGTATCCAGTACCACTACGCAGCATCTTGGTTCTCCAATACCACTACGCAGCATCTTGGTATCCAGTAGCACTACGCAGCATCTTGGTATCCAGTACCACTACGTAGCGTCTTGGTATCCAATACCACTACGCAGCATCTTGGTACTCCAGTACCACTGCGCAGCGTCTTGGTACTCCAGTACCACTACGCAGCATCTTGGTACTCCAGTACCACTACGCAGCATCTTGGTACTCCAATACCACTACTTAGCATCTTGGTACTCCAATACCACTACGCAGCATCTTGGTACTCCAGTACCACTACGCAGCATCTTGGTACTCCAGTACCACTACGCAGCATCTTGGTACTCCAGTACCACTACGCAGCATCTTGGTACTCCAGTACCACTACGTAGCGTCTTGGTACTCCAGTACCACTACGCAGCATCTTGGTACTCCAGTACCACTACGCAGCATCTTGGTACTCCAGTACCACTACGCAGCATCTTGGTACTACAGTACGCAGCACTACGCAGCATCTTGGTACTCCAGTACCACTACGCAGCATCTTGGTACTCCAGTACCACTACGCAGCATCTTGGTACTACGCAGCATCTTGGTACCACTACGCAGCATCTTGGTACTCCAATACCACTACGCAGCATCTTGGTACTCCAGTACCACTACGCAGCATCTTGGTACTCCAGTACCACTACGCAGCATCTTGGTACTCCAGTACCACTACGCAGCATCTTGGTACTCCAGTACCACTACGCAGCATCTTGGTACTCCAGTACCACTACGCAGCATCTTGGTACTCCAGTACCACTACGCAGCATCTTGGTACTCCAGTACCACTACGTAGCGTCTTGGTACTCCAGTACCACTACGCAGCATCTTGGTACTCCAGTACCACTACGCAGCATCTTGGTACTCCAGTACCACTACGCAGCATCTTGGTACTCCAGTACCACTACGCAGCATCTTGGTACTCCAGTACCACTACGCAGCATCTTGGTACTCCAGTACCACTACGCAGCATCTTGGTACTCCAGTACCACTACGAAGCGTCTTGGTACTCCAGTACCACTACGCAGCATCTTGGTACTCCAGTACCACTACGCAGCATCTTGGTACTCCAGTACCACTACGCAGCATCTTGGTACTCCAGTACCACTACGTACCAGTACCACTAGCAGCATCTTGGTACTCCAGTACCACTACGCAGCATCGTACTCCAGCAGCATCTTGGTACTCAAGTACCACTACGTAGCGTCTTGGTACTCCAGTACCACTACGCAACGTCTTGGTACTCCAGTACCACTACGCAGCATCTTGGTACTCCAATACCACTACGCAGCATCTTGGTACTCCAGTACCACTATGCAGCGTCTTGGTATCCAGTACCACTACGTAGCTTCTTGGTACTCCAGTACCACTACGCAGCATCTTGGTATCCAGTACCACTACGTAGCGTCTTGGTATCCAGTACCACTACGTAGCGTCTTGGTATCCAGTACCACTACGTAGCTTCTTGGTACTCCAGTACCACTACGCAGCATCTTGGTATCCAGTACCACTACGTAGCGTCTTGGTATCCAGTACCACTACGTAGCGTCTTGGTATCCAGTACCACTACGCAGCATCTTGGTATCCAGTACCACTACGTAGCGTCTTGGTATCCAGTACCACTACGCAGCATCTTGGTATCCAGTACCACTACGTAGCGTCTTGGTATCCAGTACCACTACGCAGCATCTTGGTATCCAGTACCACTACGTAGCGTCTTGGTATCCAGTACCACTACGCATCATCTTGGTATCCAGTACCACTACATAGGGTCTTGGTATCCAGTACCACTACGTAGCGTCTTGGTATCCAGTACCACTACGCAGCATCTTGGTATCCAGTACCACTACGTAGCGTCTTGGTATCCAGTACCACTACGCAGCATCTTGGTATCCAGTACCACTACGTAGCGTCTTGATATCCACTACCACTACGTAGCCTCTTGGTATCGAGTACCACTACGCAGCATCTTGGTATCCAGTACCACTACGTAGCGTCTTGGTATCCAGTACCACTACGCAGCATCTTGGTATCCAGTACCACTACGTATCGTCTTGGTATCCAGTACCACTACGTAGCGTCTTGGTATCCAGTACCACTACGCAGCATCTTGGTATCCAGTACCACTACGTAGCGTATTGGTATCCAGTACCACTACGCAGCATCTTGGTATCCAGAACCACTACGCAGCATCTTCGTAACCAGTACCACTACGTAGTATCTGTGTGTCCAGTACCACTACGTAGCATCTTGGTATCCAGTACCACTACGCAGCATCTTGGTATCCAGTACCACTACGCAGCATCTTGGTATCCAGTACCACTACGTAGCGTCTTGGTATACAGTACCAATGCGTAGCGTCTTGGCATCCAGTACCACTACGCAGCGTCTTGGTATCCAGTACCACTACGCAGCATCTTGGTTCTCCAATACCACTACGCAGCATCTTGGTACTCCAATACCACTACGCAGCATCTTGGTACTCCAATACCACTATGCAGCATCTTGGTACTCCAGTACCACTACTCAGCATCTTGGTACTCCAGTACCACTACGCAGCGTCTTGGTACTCCAGTACCAATACGCAGCATCTTGGTACTCCAGTACCACTACGCAGCATCTTGGTACTCCAGTACCACTACGCAGCATCTTGGTACTCCAGTACCACTACGCAGCATCTTGGTACTCCAGTACCACTACGCAGCATCTTGGTACTCCAGTACCACTACGCAGCATCTTGGTACTCCAGTACCACTACGTAGCATCTTGGTACTCCAGTACCACTACGTAGCATCTTGGTACTCCAATACCACTACGCAGCATCTTGGTACTCCAGTACCACTACGCAGCATCTTGGTACTCCAGTACCACTACGCAGCATCTTGGTACTCCAGTACCACTACGCAGCATCTTGGTACTCCAGTACCACTACGCAGCACTTGGTTGGTACGCAGCATCTCCAGTACCACTACGCAGCATCTTGGTACTCCAATACCACTACTTAGCATCTTGGTACTCCAATACCACTACGCAGCATCTTGGTACTCCAGTACCACTACGCAGCATCTTGGTACTCCAGTACCACTACGCAGCATCTTGGGTACCACTACGCAGCATCTTGGTACTCCAGTACCACTACGTAGCGTCTTGGTACTCCAGTACCACTACGTAGCGTCTTGGTACTCCAATACCACTACGCAGCATCTTGGTACTCCAGTACCACTACGCAGCATCTTGGTACTCCAGTACCACGGCGCAGCATCTTGGTACTCCAGTACCACTACGCAGCATCTTGGTACTCCAGTACCACTACGCAGCATTTTGGTACTCCAGTACCACTACGTAGCGTCTTGGTACTCCAGTACCATTACGTAGCGTCTTGGTACTCCAGTACCACTAGCATCTTGGTACTCCAGTACCACTACGCAGCGTCTTGGTACTCCAGCGTCTTGGAACTTCAGTACCACTATGCAGCGTCTTGGTATTCCAGTACCACTACGCAGGATCTTGGTACTCCAGTACCACTACGCAGCATCTTGGTACTCCAGTACCACTACGCAGCATCTTGGTATCCAGTTCCACTACGCAGCGTCTTGGTACTCCAGTACCACTACGTACTCCAGTACCACTCTTGGTACTCCAGTACCACTACGCAGCATCTTGGTACTCCAGTACCACTACGAAGCTTCTTGGTACTCCAGTACCACTAGCATCACTACGTACTCCAGTACCAGCATCTTAGTACTCCCGTACCACTACGCAGCATCTTGGTACTCCAGTACCACTACGCAGCATCTTGGTACTCCAGTACCTCTACGTAGCATCTTGGTACTCCAGTACCACTCAGCATCTTGGTACCACTCCAATACCACTACGCAGCATCTTGGTACTCCAGTACCACTACGCAGCATCTTGGTACTCCAGTACCACTACGCAGCATCTTGGTACTCCAGTACCACTACGCAGCATCTTGGTACTCCAGTACCACTACGCAGCATCTTGGTACTCCAGTACCACTACGCAGCATCTTGGTATCCAGTACCACTACGCAGCATCTTGGTACTCCAGTACCACTGCGCAGCGTCTTGGTACTCCAGTACCACTACGCAGCATCTTGGTACTCCAGTACCACTACGCAGCATCTTGGTACTCCAATACCACTACTTAGCATCTTGGTACTCCAATACCACTACGCAGCATCTTGGTACTCCAGTACCACTACGCAGCATCTTGGTACTTCTGTACCACAGCATAGCGTCTTGGTACTCCAGTACCACTACAGTATCCAGTACCACTACGCAGCATCTTGGTACTCCAGTACCCAGCAGCATCTTGGTACTCCAGTACCACTACCAGCATCTTGGTACTCCAGTACCTGTAAGTAGCATCTTGGTACTCCAGTACCACTACGCAGCGTCTTGGTATCCAGTACCACTACGTAGCGTCTTGGTATCCAGTACCACTACGTAGCGTCTTGGTACTCCAGTACCACTACCACTACGTACCACTAGCATCTTGGTACTCCAGTACCACTACGCAGCATCTTGGTATCCAGTACCACTACGCAGCGTCTTGGTACTCCAGTACCACTACGCAGCGTCTTGGTACTCCAGTACCACTACGTAGCGTCTTGGTACTCCAGTACCACTACGCAGCATCTTGGGACTCCAGTACCACTACGCAGCATCTTGGTACTCCAATACCACTACGCAGCATCTTGGTACTCCAGTACATCTTGGTACTCCAGTACCACGGCGCAGCATCTTGGTACTCCAGTACCACTACGCAGCATCTTGGTACTCCAGTACCACTACGCAGCATTTTGGTACTCCAGTACCACTACGTAGCGTCTTGGTACTCCAGTACCTCTACGCAGCATCTTGGTACTCCAGTACCACTACGTAGCGTCTTGGTACTCCAGTACCACTACGTAGCGTCTTGGTACTCCAATACCACTACGCAGCATCTTGGTACTCCAGTACCACTACGTAGCGTCTTGGTACTCCAGTACCACTACGCAACGTCTTGGTACTCCAGTACCACTGCGCAGCATCTTGGTACTCCAATACCACTACGCAGCATCTTGGTACTCCAGTACCACTATGCAGCGTCTTGGTACTCCAGTACCACTACGCATCGTCTAAGTACTCCAGTACCACTACGCAGCGTCTTGGTACTCAACTACCACTACGCAGCATCTTGGTACTCCAGTACCACTACTCTTGGTAGCGTCTCCAATACCACTACGTAGCATCTTGGTACTCCAGTACCACTACGCAGCATCTTGGTACTCCAATACCACTACTTAGCATCTTGGTACTCCAATACCACTACGCAGCATCTTGGTACTCCAGTACCACTACGCAGCATCTTGGTACTCCAGTACCACTACGCAGCATCTTGGTACTCCAGTACAACTACGCAGCATCTTGGTACTCCAGTACCACTATGCAGCATTTTGGTACTCCAGTACCACTACGCAACATCTTGGTACTCCAGTACCACTACGTAACGTTTTGGTACTTCAATACCACTACGCAGCATCTTGGTACTCCAGTACCACTACGCAGCGTCTTGGTACTCCAGTACCACTACGCAGCATCTTGGTACTCCAGTACCACTACGCAGCATCTTGGTACTCCAGTACCACTACGCAGCATCTTGGTACTCCAGTACCACTACGCAGCATCTTGGTACTCCAGTACCACTACGCAGCGTCTTGGTACTCCAGTACCACTACGCAGCGTCTTGGTACTCCAGTACCACTACGCAGCATCTTGGTACTCCAGTACCACTACGCAGCATCTTGGTACTCCAGTACCACTACGTAGCGTCTTGGTACTCCAGTACCACTACGTAGCGTCTTGGTACTCCAATACCACTACGCAGCATCTTGGTACTCCAGTACCACTACGCAGCATCTTGGTACTCCAGTACCACTACGCAGCATCTTGGTACTCCAGTACCACTACGCAGCATCTTGGTACTCCAGTACCACTACGCAGCATCTTGGTACTCCAGTACCACTACGCAGCATCTTGGTACTCCAGTACCACTACGCAGCATCTTGGTACTCCAGTACCACTACGCAGCATCTTGGTACTCCAGTACCACTACGCAGCGCAGTACTCCAGTACCACTACGCAGCATCTTGGTACTCCAGTACCAGCATATTGGTACTCCAATACCACTACGCAGCATCTTGGTACTCCAGTACCACTACGCAGCGTCTTGGTACTCCAGTACCACTACGCAGCGTCTTGGTACTCCAGTACCACTACGCAGCATCTTGGTACTCCAGTACCACTACGCAGCATCTTGGTACTCCTGTACCACTGCGCATCATCTTGGTACTCCAGTACCACTACGCAGCACTTGGTCCAGTACACTACTAGCGTCTTGGTACTCCAGTACCACTACGCAGCGTCTTGGTACTCCAGTACCACTACGCAGCGTCTTGGTACTCCAGTACCACTACGCAGCATCTTGGTACTCCAGTACCACTACGCAGCATCTTGGTACTCCAGTACCACTACGCAGCGTCTTGGTACTCCAGTACCACTACGCAGCGTCTTGGTACTCCAGTACCACTACGCAGCATCTTGGTACTCCAGTACCACTACGCAGCGTCTTGGTACTCCAGTACCACTACGCAGCGTCTTGGTACTCCAGTACCACTACGCAGCATCTTGGTACTCCAGTACCACTACGCAGCATCTTGGTACTCCTGTACCACTGCGCATCATCTTGGTACTCCAGTACCACTACGTAGCGTCTTGGTACTCCAGTACCACTATACAGCGTCTTGGTACTCCAGTACCACTACGTAGCGTCTTGGTACTCCAGTACCACTACGCAGCGTCTAAGTACTCCAGTACCACTACGCAACGTCTTGGTACTCAAGTACCACTACGTAGCGTCTTGGTACTCCAGTACCACTACGCAACGTCTTGGTACTCCAGTACCACTATGCAGCGTCTTGGTATTCCAGTACCACTATGCAGCGTCTTGGTACTCCGGTACCACTATGTAGCGTCTTATTACTCCAGTACCACTACGTAGCGTCTTGGTACTCCAGTACCACTACGCAGCGTCTTGGTACTCCAGTACCACTACGCAGCGTCTTGGTACTCCAGTACCACTACGTAGCATCTTGGTACTCCAGTACCACTACGCAGCATCTTGGTACTCCAGTACCACTACGCAGCATCTTGGTACTCCAGTACCACTACGCAGCGTCTTGGTACTCCAGTACCACTACGTAGCGTCTTGGTACTCCAGTACCACTACGCAGCGTCTTGGTACTCCAGTACCACTACGCAGCATCTTGGTACTCCAGTACCACTACGCAGCGTCTTGGTACTCCAGTACCACTACGCAGCGTCTTGGTACTCCAGTACCACTACGTAGCGTCTTGGTACTCCAGTACCACTACGTAGCGTCTTGGTACTCCAGTACCACTACGCAGGGTCTTCGTACTCCAGTACCACTACGCAGCGTCTTGGTACTCCAGTACCACTACGCAGCGTCTAGGTAATCCAGTACCACTACGTAGAGTCTTGGTACTCCAGTACCACTACGCAGCGTTTTGGTACTCTAGTACCACTACGCAGCGTCTTGGTACTCCAGTACCACTACGCAGCATCTTGGTACTCCAGTACCACTACGCAGCATCTTGGTACTCCAGTACCACTACGCAGCATCTTGGTACTCCAGTACCACTACGCAGCGTCTTGGTACTCCAGTACCACTACGTAGCGTCTTGGTACTCCAGTACCACTACGCAGCGTCTTGGTACTCCAGTACCACTACGTAGCGTCTTGGTACTCCAGTAAAACTATGCAGCGTCTTTGTACTCCAGTACCACTACGTTGCATTTTGGTACTCCAGTACCACTACGTAGGATCTTGGTACTCCAGTACCACTAAGCAGCGTCTTGTTACTCCAGTGCCACTACGCAGCGTCTTGGTACTCTAGTACCACTACGTAGCGTCTTGGTACTCCAGTACCACTGTGTATGTGTGTGTGTGTGTGTGTGTGTGTGTGTGTACTCACCTAGTACTCACCTAGTTGAGGTTGCGGGGGTCGAGTCCGAGCTCCTGGCCCCGCCTCTTCACTGATCGCTACTAGGTCACTCTCCCTGAGCCGTGAGCTTTATCATACCTCTGCTTAAAGCTATGTATGGATCCTGCCTCCACTACATCGCTTCCCAAACTATTCCTCTTACTGACTACTCTGTGGCTGAAGAAATACTTCCTAACATCCCTGTGATTCATCTGTGTCTTCAGCTTCCAACTGTGTCCCCTTGTTACTGTGTCCAATCTCTGGAACATCCTGTCTTTGTCCACCTTGTCAATTCCTCTCAGTATTTTGTATGTCGTTATCATGTCCCCCCTATCTCTCCTGTCCTCCAGTGTCGTCAGGTTGATTTCCCTTAACCTCTCCTCGTAGGACATACCTCTTAGCTCTGGGACTAGTCTTGTTGCGAACCTTTGCACTTTCTCTAGTTTCTTCACGTGCTTGGCTAGGTGTGGGTTCCAAACTGGTGCCGCATACTCCAATATGGGCCTAACGTACACGGTGTACAGGGTCCTGAACGATTCCTTATTAAGATGTCGGAATGCTGTTCTGAGGTTTGCTAGGCGCCCATATGCTGCAGCAGTTATTTGGTTGATGTGCGCTTCAGGAGATGTGCCTGGTGTTATACTCACCCCAAGATCTTTTTCCTTGAGTGAGGTTTGTAGTCTCTGACCCCCTAGACTGTACTCCGTCTGCGGCCTTCTTTGCCCTTCCCCGATCTTCATGACTTTGCACTTGGTGGGATTGAACTCCAGGAGCCAATTGCTGGACCAGGTCTGCAGCCTGTCCAGATCCCTTTGTAGTTCTGCCTGGTCTTCGATCGAGTGAATTCTTCTCATCAACTTCACGTCATCTGCAAACAGGGACACCTCAGAGTCTATTCCTTCCGTCATGTCGTTCACAAATACCAGAAACAGCACTGGTCCTAGGACTGACCCCTGCGGGACCCCGCTGGTCACAGGTGCCCACTCTGACACCTCGCCACGTACCATGACTCGCTGCTGTCTTCCTGACAAGTATTCCCTGATCCATTGTAGTGCCTTCCCTGTTATCCCTGCTTGGTCCTCCAGTTTTTGCACCAATCTCTTGTGTGGAACTGTGTCAAACGCCTTCTTGCAGTCCAAGAAAATGCAATCCACCCACCCCTCTCTCTCTTGTCTTACTGCTGTCACCATGTCATAGAACTCCAGTAGGTTTGTGACACAGGATTTCCCGTCCCTGAAACCATGTTGGCTGCTGTTGATGAGATCGTTCCTTTCTAGGTGTTCCACCACTCTCCTCCTGATAATCTTCTCCATGATTTTGCATACTATACATGTCAGTGACACTGGTCTGTAGTTTAATGCTTCATGTCTGTCTCCTTTTTTAAAGATTGGGACTACATTTGCTGTCTTCCATGCCTCAGGCAATCTCCCTGTTTCGATAGATGTATTGAATATTGTTGTTAGGGGTACACATAGCGCCTCTGCTATGTGTACGCCTTTGAGGTATCTAGCTCACTCAGAAGCCTCTTCACTCCTTCCTCGGTTGTGTGCACTGTGTCCAGCACTTGGTGGTGTGCCCCACCTCTCCGTCTTTCTGGAGTCCCTTCTGTCTCCTCTGTGAACACTTCTTTGAATCTCTTGTTGAGTTCTTCACATACTTCACGGTCATTTCTTGTTGTCTCTCCTCCTTCCTTCCTTAGCCTGATTACCTGGTCCTTGAGTGTTGTTTTCCTCCTGATGTGGCTGTACAACAGTTTCGGGTCAGATTTGGCTTTCGCTGCTATGTCATTTTCATATTGTCTTTGGGCCTCCCTTCTTATCTGTGCATATTCGTTTCTGGCTCTACGACTGTTCTCCTTATTCTCCTGGGTCCTTTGCCTTCTATATTTCTTCCATTCCCTAGCACACTTGGTTTTTGCCTCCCTGCACCTTTGGGTAAACCATGGGCTCATCCTGGCTTTTTCATTACTCCTGTTACCCTTGGGTACAAACCTCTCCTCAGCCTCCTAGCATTTTGTTGCTACATATTCCATCATCTCATTAACTGGCTTCCCTGCCAGTTCTCTGTCCCACTGAACCTCGTTCAGGTAGTTCCTCATTCCTGTGTAGTCCCCTTTCTTGTAGTTTGGCTTCATTCGTCCTGGCCTTCCTGCTTCTCCCTCCACTTGTAGCTCTACTGTGTATTCGAAGCTTAAAACCACATGGTCACTGGCCCCAAGGGGTCTTTCATATGTGATGTCCTCGATATCTGCACTACTCAAGGTGAATACTAAGTCCAGCCTTGCTGGTTCATCCTCTCCTCTCTCTCTCTTGTAGTGTCCCTTATGTGTTGGCACATGAAGTTTTCCAGTACCACCTCCATCATCTTAGCCCTCCATGTATCTTGGCCCCCATGTGGGTCCAAGTTCTCCCAATCGATCTCCTTGTGGTTAAAGTCACCCATGATCAGGAGCTTTGCCCTGCATGCATGAGCTCTTCTGGCCACTCTAGCCAGTGTGTCAACCATCGCTCTATTGCTCTCGTCGTACTCTTGCCTTGGCCTCCTGCTGTTCTGTGGTAGGTTATACATCACTGCTATTACCACCTTGGGACCTCCAGAGTGAAGTGTTCCCGCTATGTAATCACTTTCTTCTCCGCTGTCTCCTCTCTCCAGCTCATCAAAATTCCAGCGATTTTTGATCAGCAACGCCACTCCTCCACCCCCCCTGTTCCCTCTGTCTTTCCTCAGGATTTGGTATCCCGTTGGAAAGATGGCATCTGTTATCATACCTGTAAGCTTGGTTTCTGTGAGAGCTATGATGTCCGGTGATGCTTCTTTGACTCTTTCATGCCACTCCTCCCACTTATTTGTTATTCCATCAGCGTTTGTGTACCATACCTTCAGTTTCCTTTCCAACACTGTGGTTTGGGGGGCCTGTGAGGGTGGGAGACCTGGTGGCATTCTGTGGGATTCTATAGCTCGGTGTTGGGTGGAGGCTGTGGGTATGGATTGTAGTGTGTGTTGGGATGGTGTGATAGGTTGTATGGTTCTGAGAATAGTTGTGTGTGTGCTTGCCCTTGCTGTTCTGTTCTGCTCTGACTGACCTCTGCTGGTTCCCTCCTTGTCTCTTTTCCTAGCTCCTTTCGCTTTTTTGTCCTCTCCCTCAGCTGCTGTCGTTCTGATTTTGTTCTGTCTCTGTCTAGGAACACCCTCTTGTACTCTTCCGAGTATTTCAATCGTGGTTTCTCTTGGAGGATCCTGTTCCGCACTGTTTCCGTCCTGAGAATCAGCTAGATTGGTCGGTTTCTCCCCTTCGAGTACCCCCCTATTCTCTGAAAATTTACAATCTCGTCCATCTCTTCACCTATTTCCGTGATGATTTTCTCAATCTCCTTTCTTTCTTCCTGCTGCCTTTCAGTGTGTGTCCTTTCCTCTCTCTCCTGAAGCCCATGGATAAACACTGATTTTGCCCTTTCTTCCTCCCATTGCCTCACCCTCTGTGACTCTGGATCCTGCCTGTATGTGGTCAGTTTCTCCCTTGATTTTTCCAGTGGCTCTTGATAGCCTGGTTGTGCCTCAGCATTCGACCTATCACCCTCTCCATCTGCAACCAGCTGTTCTTCCCTTTCACTCCTTGGTCCTCCTTGGCAGGCTGATATGACCTTAGCATAATTCATAATTCCTTCCTTCCTGTTCGGCCTCGCAGCTTCATATGCCGTGTCTTCTCTGGTCACTGCCCCTGTAACTCGCTTCAGCCTATTTATCTCAACTTCTAGGACCCTTATCTTGGCTACTGCAGTTTCGACTTGTGCCTCCCAATTCTTTGTCTCCTTCTCCAACCTCTTTTCCAATTTCACAGAGAGCTCTTTCTCCATTTTTTCAGAAAGCTCTCCTAATTTTCTCTCCCACTCTTGTTCCATCCTTTTCCACTGCTCCTCCATCCACTCCTCCCTACCAGAACCATTCTCATCTGATCCTTGGTTCCTGCGAGTCCCCACCATTTTTTTTTTTTTTTTTTTTTTTGTGAGAGAAGAGAGAAGGGAAAGGTAGAGGGAGAGAGAGAGTGAAGGGAAGAGTAGGAGAGGGGAGAGTTAGAAGGGAAAATGGGGACGAGAGAGAGCAAGAGAGAGAGAGAGAGAGAGAGAGAGAGAGAGAGAGAGAGAGAGAGAGAGAGAGAGAGAGAGGGAGAGAGAGAGAGAGAAAGAGAAGGCAAAGAGGGGGAGAGAGAGGGGGCAGAGAGGGGGAGAAGGGGGAAAGAGGGGGGAGATGGAAGAGCGAGAGGGGAGAGAGGCTAGGGGGAGAGGGAGGGGAGGAGGGGAGAGATAATGGGAGGGGACAGATGTTAGAGGGGGAGAGATGTTAGAGGGGGGGAGGTGTTAGAGGTAAGAGATGTTAGAGGGGAGAGATGGGAGAGGGAAGAGAGAGAGAGAGATAGGTAGAGAGTGATAGGTAGAGAGAGAGATATAGGTAAAGAGTGAGAAAGGTAGAGATAGGTCTACTTAGGGTAGGAAGAGGGGGGGGAGAGGAGAAAGGTTCAGATGGTCAGTTCACAGGACGGTGTGAAATCCTGTGTATGTGTGTTTGCGTGTGTACTACAGCTTCCAAGTGCTTGTTCCTGTGTGTGTATGTGTATGTGTATGTGTGTGTGTGTGTATGTGTGTGTGTGTGTACGTGTGTGTGTGTGTGTATGTGTGTGTGTATGTATGTATGTGTGTATGTGTGTGTGTGTATGTGTGTGTGTGTGTGTGTGTGTATGTGTGTGTGTATGTGTGTGTGTGTGTGTATGTGTGTGTGTATGTGTGTGTGTATGTGTGTGTGTGTGTGTGTGTGTGTGTGTGTGTGTGTGTGTGTGTGTGTGTGTGTGTGTGTGTGTGTGTGTGTGTGTGTGTATGTGTGTGTGTGTGTGTGTGTATGTGTATGTGTATGTGTGTGTGTGCGTGTGCGTGTGCGTGTGTGTGTGTACTCACCTATTTGTACTCACCTATTTGTGGTTGCAGGGGTCGAGTCATAGCTCCTGGCCCCGCCTCTTCACTGATTGCTACTAGGTCCTCTCTCTCCCTGCTACATGAGCTTTATCATACCTCGCCTTAAAACTATGTATGGTTCCCGCCTCCACTACTTCACTTTCTAGACTATTCCATGACTTAACTACTCTATGACTGAAGAAATACTTCCTAACATCCCTTCGATTCATCTGAGTCTTCAACTTCCAATTGTGACCTCTTGTGTCTGTGTCCCATCTCTGGAACATCCTGTCTTTGTCCACCTTGTCTATTCCGCGCAGTATTTTATATGTCGTTATCATGTCTCCCCTGAACCTCCTGGCCTCCAGTGTCGTCAGGCCGATTTCCCTCAACCTTTCTTCGTAGGACAATCCCCGTAGCTCTGGGACTAGTCTTGTTGCAAACCTTTGCACTTTCTCTAATTTCTTGACGTGCTTGACTAGGTGTGGATTCCAAACTGGTGCTGCATACTCCAGTATGGGCCTGACGTAAATGGTATACAGGGTCTTGAACGACTCCTTA